>NC_088240.1:24592-72092 GCF_036934945.1 Oncorhynchus masou masou
AGACAGCTGGCTGGATGAGGTCGTGATTTCACCCCACTAGGTAGACAGCTGGCTGGATGAGGTCGTGATTTCACCTCACTAGGTAGACAGCTGGCTGGATGAGGTCATGATTTCACCCTACTAGGTAGACAGCTGGCTGGATGAGGTCGTGATTTCACCTCACTAGGTAGAGACTCGGCTCAGCTGGCTGGATGAGGTCATGATTTCACCTCACTAGGTAGACAGCTGGCTGGATGAGGTCTGATTTCAACCCACTAGGTAGACAGCTGGCTGGATGAGGTCGTGATTTCACCCCACTAGGTAGACAGCTGGCTGGATGAGGTCGTGATTTCACCCCACTAGGTAGACAGCTGGCTGGATGATCGTGATTTCACCCCACTAGGTAGACAGCTGGCTGGATGAGGTCCTGTGATTTTACCTCACTAGGTAGACAGGAGCTGGCTGGATGACACACACACACGTGATTTCACCCCACAGGTAGACAGCTGGCTGGATGAGGTCGTGATTTCACCATTAGGCACTGCACACCACTTCACAGCAGACAGCTGGCTGGATGAGTGACAGTTGCTTTAAAACATAAACACACCGGTGCTGTCTAGGGCCCAGGAAACTGAATGTTTCACCTCACTAGGTAGACAGCTGGCTGGATGAGGTCGTGATTTCACCTCACTAGGTAGACAGCTGGCTGGATGTGGGTGGGGATTTCACCTCACTAGGTAGACAGCTGGCTGGATGAGGTCGTGATTTCACCTCACTAGGTATCCAGACTGGCTGGCTGGATGGCTGGATGAGGTCGTGATTTCACCCTACTAGGTAGACAGCTGGCTGGATGAGGTCGTGATTTCACCCCACTAGGTAGACAGCTGGCTGGATGAGGCTCGTGATTTCACCTCACTAGGTAGACAGCTGGCTGGATGAGGTCAGGGTGATTTCACCCTCACTAGGTAGACAGCTGGCTGGATGAGGTGGGGTGATTTCACCTCACTAGGTAGACAGCTGGCTGGATGAGGTCAGGGGGTGATTTCACCCTCACTAGGTAGACAGCTGGCTGGATGAGGTCGTGATTTCACCCTACTAGGTAGACAGCTGGCTGGATGAGGTCGTGATTTCACCTCACTAGGTAGACAGCTGGCTGGATGATATCAGGGGTGATTTCACCTCACTAGGTAGACAGCTGGCTGGATGAGGTCGTGATTTCACCTCACTAGGTAGACAGCTGGCTGGATGAGGTCGTGATTTCACCTCACTAGGTAGACAGCTGGCTGGATGAGGTCGTGATTTCACCTCAGGGGCTAGGTAGACAGCTGGCTGGATGAGGTCGTGATTTCACCCCACTAGGTAGACAGCTGGCTGGATGAGGTCGTGATTTCACCTCACTAGGTAGACAGCTGGCTGGATGAGGTCGTGATTTCACCCTACTAGGTAGACAGCTGGCTGGATGAGGTCGTGATTTCACCTCACTAGGTAGACAGCTGGCTGGATGAGGTCGTGATTTCACCCTACTAGGTAGACAGCTGGCTGGATGAGGTCGTGATTTCACCTCACTAGGTAGACAGCTGGCTGGATGAGGTCGTGATTTCACCTCACTAGGTAGACAGCTGGCTGGATGAGGTCGTGATTTCACCCCACTAGGTAGACAGCTGGCTGGATGATGTCGTGATTTCACCCCACTAGGTAGACAGCTGGCTGGATGAGGTCGTGATTTCACCTCACTAGGTAGACAGCTGGCTGGATGAGGTCAGGGGTGATTTCACCCCACTAGGTAGACAGCTGGCTGGATGAGGTCTGTGATTTCAGGGGCTGGGGTTATATCCCACTAGGTAGACAGCTGGCTGGATGAGGTCTTGATTTCACCCCACTAGGGGTAGACAGCTGGCTGGATGAGGGCTGTGATTTCACCCCACTAGGTAGACAGCTGGCTGGATGTCAGGGGCTGATTTCAGGGGCCCCAGGGGCTAGGTAGACAGCTGGCTGGATGAGGTCAGGGGTGATTTCACCCCACTAGGTAGACAGCTGGCTGGATCAGGGGTGGGGTGATTTCACCCCAGGGGCTAGGTAGACAGCTGGCTGGATGAGGTTATATCTCAGGGGCTGATTTCAGGGGCCCCACTACATGAGCTCAGTTTGTAATGATCCATGTTATATCTCAGGGGCTGGGTTATATATCAGGGGCTGGGGTTAATTCAGGGGCTTGCAGAAAGCAGAGAGAACTGCTGACATTCACTTAAATGGTTTTGCTAAATGACCAACATAAAACAGAATCACACTGCCCAGACTCGGCTGGGGTTATATCTCAGGGCTCATGTCTGGGGTTATATCTCAGGGGCTCACTCAGGGGCTCTCTCAGGGGCTGGGGTTATATCTCACTCACTCAGGGGCTGGGGTTATACTCACTCACTCATCTCAGGGGCTCCACTCAGGGGGTTCATATCTCAGGGGCTCACTCTCATCTCCTCACTCACTCACTCAGGGGCTATATCTCAGGGGCACTCATCTCAGGGGCACAGTGATCCACCCCTCTTCTCCTCTCTCATCCAGGGGCTCCTCTCCCCCATCATCTCATCCACTTCTCTCCTCCCCCTCATCCTCTCCTCCCCCTCATGTTATCCTCCCCCCTCATCCTCTCCTCCCCCTCATCCTCTCCACTCCTCCTGACCCTCACCTGATCCCTGCCTGTCACACCAGGAGACGGGGCTGGGGTTTATGTGGGTTTAAATCAATCCTGATGGAGTCACACAGGGGCTGGGGTTACACTCACACACACACACACACACACACACACATACTCACACACACACACACACACATATATCAGGGGCTGGGTTATATATCACTGGGGTTACACCAGGGGCTGATGAAACCCTGATGTCATACTCAGGGGCTGATGTTAACCTCCTGGGGTTAAACCCTCATCACTCAGGGGCTGGGGTTAACCTCCTAAATTCCCTCAGGGGCTGGGTTATATCTCAGGGGCTGATAACCTCCAATCTCAGGTGTGTGTGTGTTTCATTAGGCCCTTGCACACCACTTCACAGCAACACAACTGAGTACTGAAGACTGGTTGTAAAGTGATCAGGACTTGTATTAAAGCCAGATTCCTTTAATGGAAGCCAACAGAGATGATGACATCTTGGTAAAAACGATGAAGTGACAGTTGCTTTTAAAACATAAACACACCGGTGCTGTCTAGGGCCCAGGAAACTGAATCACAGATTTTAGCTTAGCTCTCCTCTCTATCTTGATATCCTGGGGTTCTTCCAGGGGCCTCTCACTTTGTTTTCTCCTTATATCCAGGGGCTGGGTTATATCTCAGGGGCTGGGGTTATACCCCTCTCAGGGGCTGGGGTTCTCCCTGGGGTTATATCCCCTTCCCCCTCTGGGGTTCTCAGGGGCTGGGGTTATATCCCCCTGGGGTTATATCTCCCTCTTTCTCCCTCCCCCTCCCCCTCTCTCTATCCCCCCATCACTCTCCTCCCCCCCCCTGGGGTTATATCTCCCTCCCCTGGGGTTATATCTCCCTGGGGTTCTCTCTCCCTCCCCCTTCCCCCTCTTTCTATCTCTCCCTCCCCTGGGGTTATTCTCAGCCACTGGGGTAAATGTGTTCACATGTTACATTAAACTCCTGTCTCCGAAACCCAGCCCTCTGTAATCTTCCAGACTTGGTCATGCAACATATATCACAGTGGCAGGGTCAAGCCAGGTCATATCACAGTGAAGGTGCATATCCTAACGCAGGGTCAAGGGGACTAAGCACCGAGGCATATCACAGGGTACTGAGCTGGAGGCTGAGGGGCTGATGTTATATCACTGGGTACTCAGGGGCTGGGGTTATATCTCAGGGGCTGAGGTTATATCACTGGGTTATATCTGAGGGGCTGGAGGCTTCAGGGGCTGGGGTTATATCACTGGGTACTCAGGGGCTGGGGCTGATATATCAGGGGCTGGGGTTATACTCAGTGGCTGGAGCTGGGGCTGAGGGTTATATCAGGGGCTGGTTATGATCAGGGGCTGGGGCTGAGGGTTATATCTCAGGGGCTGGGGTTAGCTGGGGCTGAGGGTTATATATCAGGGTACTGAGCTGGAGGGGCTGAGGGCATATCAGGGGCTGGGGTACTAGCTGGGGCTGAGGGCTGGGGTTATATCTCAGGGGCATCTCAGGGGCTACTGAGCTGGAGGCTGGGGCATATATCAGGGCTATCTCAGGGGCTGGGGTTATATCTGGGGCTGGGGTTATATCAGGGGCTGGGGTTACTGAGCTGGAGGCTGAGGGCTGGGGTTATATCTCAGGGTATCTGAGCTGGAGGGGCTGAGGGCTGATGTTATATCAGGGGCTGGGGTTATATCTCAGGAGCTGGAGGTTATATCTCAGGGGCTGGGGTATCAGGGGCTGGTTATATCTCAGGGGCTGGAGGCTGAGGGCATATCACAGGGTACTGAGCTGGAGGCTGAGGGCATATCACTGGGTACTGCGCTGGAGGCTGAGGGCGTATCACTGGGTTATACTCAGGGGCTGGTTAGGCTCAGGGGCGTTATATCTCAGGGGCTGGGTTATATCTCAGGGGCTGGAGGGGCTGAGGGTTATATATCAGGGGCTGGGTACTCAGGAGCTGGAGGCTGTTATATCTCAGGGGCTGGGGTTATATCAGGGGCTGGGTACTGAGTTATATCTCAGGAGGCTGGGGTTATATCTCAGGGTACTGAGCTGGAGGCTGGGGTTATATCAGGGGCTGGGTTATATCTCAGGGGCTGAGGGTTATATCTCAGGGTACTGGGCTGGGGTTATATCTCAGGGCATATCAGGGGCTGGGTTATATCTCAGGGGCTGGAGGCTGAGGTTATATATCAGGGGCTGGGGTTATATCTGTTATAGCAGGAGGCTGAGGGTTATATCACTGGGTTATATCTCAGCTGGAGGCTCAGGGCGTTATATCTCAGGGGCTGGTTATAGCTGGGGCTGATGTTATATCTCAGGGGCTGGGTACTGAGCAGGGGCTGAGGGCATATCACTCAGGGGGTACTGAGTTATATCTGGAGGCTGAGGGTTATATCTCAGGGGCTACTGTTATAGCTGGAGGCTGGGGTTATATCTCAGGGGCTGGGTTATATCTGGGGCTGGGGTTATATCACTGGGTTATATCTCAGGGGCAGGAGTTATATCAGGGGCTGGGGTTATATCTCAGGGGCTGGGGTTATATCTCAGGGGCTGGGGTTATATCTCAGGGGCTGGGGTTATATCTCAGGGGCTGGGGTTATATCTCAGGGGCTGGGGCTCAGGGGCTGGGGTTATATCTCAGGGGCTCAGGGGGGGTTATATCTCAGGGGCTGGGGTTATATCTCAGGGGCTGGGGTTATATCTCAGGGGCTGGGGTTATATATCAGGGGCTGGGGTTATATATCAGGGGCTGGGGTTATATCTCAGGGGCTCAGGGGGGTTATATCTCAGGGGCTGGGGTTATATCTCAGGGGCTGGGGTTATATCTCAGGGGCTGGGGTTATATCTCAGGGGCTGGGGTTATATATCAGGGGCTGATGTTATATCTCAGGGGCTGGGGTTATATCTCAGGGGCTGGGGTTATATCTCAGGGGGGGCTCAGGGGGGGTTATATCTCAGGGGCTGGGGTTATATCTCAGGGGCTGGGGTTATATCTCAGGGGCTGGGGTTATATCTCAGGGGCTGGGGTTATATATCAGGGGCTGATGTATATATCTCAGGGGCTGGGGTTATATCTCAGGGGCTGGGGTTATATCTCAGGGGCTGGGGTTATATATCAGGGGCTGATGTTATATCTCAGGGGCTGATGTTATATCTCAGGGGCTGATGTTATATCTCAGGGGCTGGGGTTATATCTCAGGGGCTGAGGTTATGTTACAGGGGCTGATGTTATATCTCAGGGGCTGATGTTATATCTCAGGGGCTGAGGTTATGTTACAGGGGCTGAGGTTATATCTCAGGGGCTGGGGTTATATCTCAGGGGCTGAGGTTATATCTCAGGGGCTGGGGTTATATATCAGGGGCTGGGATGTTATATCTCAGGGGCTGTTATATATCAGGGGGTTATATCTCAGGGGCTGGGATGTTATATCTCAGGGGCTCTCAGGGGCTGATGTTATATCTCAGGGGCTGATGTTATATCTCAGGGGCTGGGGTTATATCTCAGGGGCTGATGTTATATCTCAGGGGCTCAGGGGCTGATGTTATATCTCAGGGGCTGGGGTTATATCTCAGGGGCTGATGTTATATCTCAGGGGCTGATGTTATATGTTCAGGGGCTGATGTTATTACTGGGAAGGCTGTTATATAAGATGTTATATACCTGATGTTATATATCAGGGGCTGGGGTTATATTCAGGGGTATGTTATAACCTGATGTTTGCCCTGATGTTAATTCAGGGGCTGAATTTATACTTCAGGGTTAGGTTAACAGGGGCTGATGTTTATCCCTAATTCTGGGGTTATATTCAGGGGCATGTTACTTCAGGGGCTGAGGTTATACCTGATCAGGGGCTGATGCCCTGATGTTAATTCTGAATTCAATTCAGGGGCTGAGGTTATATATGGGGGCTTGTTATATATCAGGGGCTGATGTTATATAATTGATGTTATATTCTGATGTTAACTTCAGGGGATGTTAGGTTAACTGATTTATATATCAGGGGCTGATGTTATAATTCTGATGTTATATTCAGGGGCTGAGGTTATATCAGGGGCTCAGGGGCTGATGTTATATATCAGGGGCTGATGTTATATATCCCTATATTCTGTTAATATCAACTTCAGGGGTTAGGTTATCCTGATCAGGGGCTGATGTTATATATGCTGATGTTAATTCAGGGGAATTCAATATCAGGGTGATGGTTAATCAGGGGCTGATGTTGATCAGGGGCTGATGTTAATTCTGAATTCAACTTCAGGGTTGGTTATATCAGGGGCTGATGTTATATATCAGGGGCTTGTTATATATCCTAATCAGGGGCTGGGGATGTTCAAGGGCTGTGACTGGGAAGGCTGAAGAGACCACATCCGAGAGGAATTCAGTAAACCTGATCCTTGCCCTAATTCTGAATTCAACTTCAGGGTTAGGTTAACCTGGTCCTTGCCCTAATTCTGAATTCAACTTCAGGGTTAGCCTTCTCCAGTAGAGCATTAACCCAATAAAGTTGATCTTCTATTCTATCCTTTTTTATCCTGTTGTCTCATTTTACCTAGATTATGGACTATTATGGTGTAATGGAGTATCATGGTGTAGTAATGGAGTATCATGGTGTAGTAATGGAGTATCATGGTGTAGTAATGGAGTATCATGGTGTAGTAATGGAGTATCATGGTGTAGTAATGGAGTATCATGGTGTAATGGAGTATCATGGTGTAATGGAGTATAATGGTGTAGTAATGGAGTATCATGGTGTAGTAATGGAGTATCATGGTGTAGTAATGGAGTATCATGGTGTAGTAATGGAGTATTATGGTGTAATGTAGTATTATGGTGTAATGGAGTATAATGGTGTAATATAGTATTATGGTGTAGTAATGGAGTATCATGGTGTAGTAATGGAGTATCATGGTGTAGTAATGGAGTATCATGGTGTAGTAATGGAGAAGTATGGTGTAGTAATGGGGTATTATGGTGCAATAATGGAGTAGTAGTATAGTATTATGGTGTAGTAATGTAGAAGTAATATAGTATTATGGTGTAGTAATTTAGTAGTAATAGTGTATTATGGTGTAGTAATGTAGCAGTAATATAGTATTATGGTGTTGTAATTGAGTATTATGGTGTAGTAAAGGAGTAGTAATATAGTATTATGGTGCAGTAATGTAGTAGTAATATAGTATTATGGTGTAGTAATTGAGTAGTAATATAGTATTATGGTGTAGTAATGTAGCAGTAATATAGTATTATGGTGTAGTAATTGAGTATTATGGTGTAGTAATGTAGTAGTAATATAGTATTATGGTGTAGTAATATAGTATTATGGTGTAGTAATGTAGTAGTAATATAGTATTATGGTGTAGTAATGTAGTAGTAATATAGTATTATGGTGTAGTAATGTAGTAGTAATATAGTATTATGGTGTAGTAAGGTAGCAGTAATATAGTATTATGGTGTAGTAATGGGGTATTATGTTGTAGTAATGTAGTAGTAATATAGATTTATGGTGCAGTAAGGTAGCAGTAATATAGTATTATGGTGTAGTAATAGTGTATTATGGTGTAGTAATGTAGTAGTAATAGTGTATTATGGTGTAGTAATGTAGTAGTAATATAGTATTATGGTGTATTAATGCAGCAGTAATATAGTATTTTTGTGGTGTACCACGTTACCCTCAGTTATTATATGTTTTCTATGTTTTTTATTATCTTACAGATTTTAATGCTGTACTCAGTTTCTGATTAAGTCCCTTGTTGTGTGTGTGTCTCTGTCTCCAGGTCCCGAGGGTCTGGGCTTCACAGTGGTGACCAGGGACTCGTCTGTCCACGGTCCTGGTCCTATTCTGGTCAAGAACATCCTGCCGCGCGGGGCCGCCGTCAAAGATGGACGCCTGCAGTCAGGTGATCGGATCCTGGAGGTGAGTGACAGCTCAGACAGCCAATCAGTTGGTGAGGGACGGCCCACACAGCCAATCACAACCTTCCGGTTACTAGTTCAACGCTCTAACCACTAGGCTACCCTGCCGCCCCAATCAGATGAGTTTAGTGGTGGGGTTTTAAGCATTATCCAATCACAAAATCAGACCGACATGACGTTATCATATCACACCACAAAACTGATATCAACTCAAACTGAGTTCATCCTGTTTTTCTAAAATCAATTCCCATCTGGAACAATAAAGTTTACATTGGAACAATAAAGTTTACATTGGAACAATAAAGTTTACATTGGAACAATAAAGTTTACATTTGAACTTGATATCCCATGATGTTGGATATGTGGATACCTTGGTTAGGACACACATTTGTGCCTCTTTTCTGTAGACTTCCTTTGTGTTTTGAGGGGAAAGTGTAAATCAAGGACTGGTGGCTCATCCTGTTTTTAATGTGAGACCGCTGGTGATTTCCAATGTAGCTAATAACTCCTGATCTGGGATCCTCTGTGTTCCAAGGTGAATGGTGTGGACATCAGCAGGCGCAGCCAGGAGGAGTTGGTATCCATGTTGAGGAGCACCAGACAGGGAGACAGTGTTGCTCTGCTTGTGGCCAGACAGGAAGATGTTTTCCTGCCCAGAGAACTGGTAAGAGTCTTCTCTAATACTCCTCCTTAGAGGGTCCTCTGTCGAGTCAGTTCTCCTCCTTAGATAGAGGGTTTTCTGTCTAGTCAGTACTCCTCCTTAGATAGAGGGTTTTCTGTCTCGTCAGTACTCCTCCTTAGATAGAGGGTCCTCTGTCTAGTCAGTTCTCCTCCTTAGAGAGAGGGTCCTCTGTCTAGTCAGTTCTCCTCCTTAGATAGAGGGTTTTCTGTCTAGTCAGTACTCCTCCTTAGATAGAGGGTCCTCTGTCTAGTCAGTACTCCTCCTTAGATAGAGGGTCCTCTGTCTAGTCAGTACTCCTCCTTAGATAGAGGGTCCTCTGTCTAGTCAGTTCTCCTCCTTAGATAGAGGGTCCTCTGTCTAGTCAGTTCTCCTCCTTAGATAGAGGGTTTTCTGTCTAGTCAGTACTCCTCCTTAGATAGAGGGTCCTCTGTCTAGTCAGTTCTCCTCCTTAGATAGAGGGTTTTCTGTCTAGTCAGTACTCCTCCTTAGATAGAGGGTCCTCTGTCTAGTCAGTTCTCCTCCTTAGATAGAGGGTCCTCTGTCTAGTCAGTTCTCCTCCTTAGATAGAGGGTTTTCTGTCTAGTCAGTTCTCCTCCTTAGATAGAGGGTTTTCTGTCTAGTCAGTACTCCTCCTTAGATAGAGGGTTTCTGTCTGTCTAGTCAGTTCTCCTCCTTAGATAGAGGGTTTTCTGTCTAGTCAGTTCTCCTCCTTAGATAGAGGGTCTTCTGTCTAGTCAGTTCTCCTCCTTAGATAGAGGGTCCTCTGTCGAGTCAGTTCTCCTCCTTAGATAGAGGGTTTTCTGTCTAGTCAGTTCTCCTCCTTAGATAGAGGTTTTTCTGTCTAGTCAGTACTCCTCCTTAGATAGGGGGTCCTCTGTCGAGTCAGTTCTCCTCCTTAGATAGGGGGTTTTCTGTCTAGTCAGTACTCCTCCTTTGATAGGGGGTCCTCTGTCGAGTCAGTTCTCCTCCTTAGATAGAGGGTCCTCTGTCTAGTCAGTTCTCCTCCTTAGATAGAGAGTTCTCTGTCGAGTCAGTACTCCTCCTTAGATAGGTGGTTTTCTGTCTAGTCAGTACTCCTTAGATAGAGGGTTTTCTGTCTAGTCAGTAATACTCCTTAGATAGGTGGTTTTCTGTCTAGTCAGTACTCCTTAGATAGAGGGTTTTCTGTCTAGTCAGTAATACTCCTTAGATAGGGGGTTTTCTGTCTAGTCAGTAATACTCCTTAGATAGGTGGTTTTCTGTCTAGTCAGTACTCCTTAGATAGAGGGTTTTCTGTCTAGTCAGTAATACTCCTTAGATAGAGGGTTTTCTGTCTAGTCAGTACTCCTCCTTAGATAGGGGGTTTTCTGTCTAGTCAGTACTCCTCCTTAGATAGAGGGTTCTCTGTCTATATACCTTGACAACTACAACTTCTGTATCCTCCTCTTCCTCCTCCTCTTCCTCCTCAGGTGTTCTACTAATCAACCAAACTATCTGTACCTCTAAAGTCATCCTGCTCTGCTACAACTTCCAACGTCAATCAATTAAATCCATCCAATTAATTTATTAATAAAACTATTTCATTTTCTCATCAACCATTTCTCTCTGTGGTTCTGTTCTTCTGTTGAACTTCTGCTGCACCACACACACACACACACACACACACACACACACACACACACACACACACACACACACACACACACACACACACACACACACACACACACACACACACACACACACACACACACACACACACACACGCAGTGTCAGCCTGTTGTCTGCCTGTTTGTGGAGAACAATTAGCAGATCAGTTAGCTACAGGAGGGCTATGCATCATCCGCTTAGTGGTGTTTGTGTTTGTCATCCACTTAGTGGTGTGTTTGTGTTTGTCATCCACTTAGTGGTGTGTTTGTGTTTGTCATCCACAACAGTGGTGTGTTTGTGTTTGTCATCCCTAGTGTTGTGTTTGTCAGTTTTCATCCACTTAGTGGTGTGTTTGCCTTTGTCATCCACGTCACCTAGTGGTGTGTTTGTTTTCCCCATCCATCTTAGTGGTGTGTTTGCTTTTCTCATCCACTTAGTGGTGTGTTTGTTTTGTCATCCACTTAGTGGTGTGTTTGCTTGTCAGCCTGTTTGTCATCCACTTAGTGGTGTGTTTGTGTTTGTCATCCACTTAGTGGTGTGTTTGTGTTAACAGCTGCATCCCACAACAACGTGTCAGCTTTTCTCCCCACGTCACCTAGACAACAACATGTCAGCTTTTCTCCCCACGTCATCTAGACAACAACATGTCAGCTTTTCTCCCCAAGTCACCTAGACAACAACATGTCAGCTTTTCTACCCACGTCACCTAGACAACAACATGTCAGCTTTTCTCCCCACGTCATCTAGACAACAACATGGCAGCTTTTCTCCCCAAGTCACCTAGACAACAACATGTCAGCGTCACCTGTCAGACAACATGTCAGCTTTTCTCCCCACGTCACCTAGACAACAACATGTCAGCTTTTCTCCCCAAGTCACCAAGACAACAACATGTCAGCTTTTCTACCCTCGTCACCTAGACAACATGTCAGCTTTTCTCCCCACGTCACCTAGACAACAACATGTCAGCTTTTCTCCCCACGTCAGCTAGACAACAACATGTCAGCTTTTCTCCCCACGTCATCTAGACAACAACATGGCAGCTTTTCTCCCCTCGTCAGCTAGACAACAACATGTCAGCTTTTCTACCCTCGTCACCTAGACAACAAAATGTCTGCTTTTCTCCCCACGTCATCTAGACAACAACATGTCAGTTTTCTCCCCTCTTCACCTAGACAACATGGCAGCTTTTCTCCCCTCGTCACCTAGACAACATGGCAGCTTTTCTCCCCTCGTCACCTAGACAACAACATGTCTGCCTTTCTCCCAATGTCACGAGACAACATGTCAGCTTTTCTCCCCCACGTCACCTAGACAACAACATGTCAGCTTTTGTCCCCACGTCACCAAGACAACAACATGGCAGCTTTTCTCCCCTCGTCACCTAGACAACAACATGTCAGCTTTTCTCTCAACGTCACCAACAACATGTCAGCTTTTCTACCCACGTCACCTAGACAACAACATGTCAGCTTTTCTCCAACAACATGGCAGCTTTTCTCCCCTCGTCACCTAGACAACAACATCACCTAGTCACCAACAACATGTCAGCTTTTCTCCCCACGTCACCTAGACAACAACATGTCAGCTTTTCTCCCTCGTCACCTAGACAACAACATGTCAGCTTTTCTCCCCCGTCACCTAGACAACAACATGTCAGCTTTTCTCCCACGTCACCTAGACAACAACATGTCAGCTTTTCTCCCCAAGTCACCAAGACAACAACATGTCAGCTTTTCTACCCACGTCACCTAGACAACATGTCAGCTTTTCTCCCCGTCACCTAGACAACAAAATGTCTGCTTTTCTCCCAATGTCACCTAGACAACAACATGTCAGCTTTTCTCCCCACGTCATCTAGACAACAACATGGCAGCTTTTCTCCCACGTCAAGACAACAACATGTCAGCTTTTCTACCCTCGTCACCTAGACAACAAAATGTCTGCTTTTCTCCCCACGTCATCTAGACAACAACATGTCAGTTTTCTCCCCTCTTCACCTAGACAACATGGCAGCTTTTCTCCCCTCGTCACCTAGACAACATGGCAGCTTTTCTCCCCTCGTCACCTAGACAACAACATGTCTGCCTTTCTCCCAATGTCACCGAGACAACATGTTAGCTTTTCTCCCCTCTTCACCAAGACAACAACATGTCAGCTTTTGTCCCCACGTCACCAAGACAACAACATGTCAGCCTTTCTCCCCTCTTCACCTAGACAACATGGCAGCTTTTCTCCCCTCGTCACCTAGACAACAACATGTCAGCTTTTCTCTCAACGTCACCGAGACAACAACATGGCAGCTTTTCTACCCACGTCACCTAGACAACAACATGGCAGCTTTTCTCCCCACGTCACCTAGACAACAACATGGCAGCTTTTCTCCCCTCGTCACCTAGACAACAACATGGCAGCTTTTCTCCCCTCGTCACCTAGACAACAACATGGCAGCTTTTCTCCCCACGTCACCTAGACAACAACATGGCAGCTTTTCTCCCCTCGTCACCTAGACAACAACATGGCAGCTTTTCTCCCCACGTCACCTAGACAACAACATGTCAGCTTTTCTCCCCACGTCACCTAGACAACAACATGTCAGCTTTTCTCCCCTCGTCACTGGTGTTGTCTAGGCCTTTCTTTTTTCTGTTTTTATTTACCCAGAAAATGGAGGCTAAGGACAGCAACATGCACACTTACATAGACAATACAATGAGCGTTTTTTTTGTCTCAGTCTTGGTAATGCGGTTCCCTCTCTTCTTCCACTGCCTCTCTCTGTCTTGCTGTGGGTCTGTCAGTGTTGGGTCGGGGAGGGAGAGGTAGATCCTCTTCTCTTTCCTCGATATGGCCTCGAGGACAGGAACAGGAAGCCCTGAATTCTCTCTCTGTCTCCTCTCTCTTTCCGTCTCTCCTCTCTCTCTCTGTCTCTCCTCTCTCTCTCTCTCTCTCCTCTCTCTCTCTCCTCTCTTTTTCTGTCTCTCATCTCTCTTTCTGTCTCTCCTCTCTCTTTCTGTCTCTCCTCTCTCATCTCTCTTTCTGCATACAGCTTTCAATCAATCAAATGTATTTATAAAGCCCTTTTTACATCAGCCGATGTAAAATTTGATTTAATTCTTAGTCTATGTCGCTCTGACATTGCTCGTCCATATATTTATATATTTATTTTTATATATATATTTAATTCCATTCCTTTACTTTAGATGTGTGTGTATTGTTGTGAGATTGTTATATATTTACTTGTTTGATATTACTGCATATTTGGAGCTATAAACACAAGGATTTCACTGGCTTTTCATAGCCAAGCATTCAGAGGTCGACACAGCAGATGCGGTAGAGACAAAGAGAGAGAGTTGAAAACAGCAGGTCTGGGACAGGCAGCACGTCCGGTGAACAGGTCAGAGTTCCAAAGCCGCAGGCAGAACAGATGAAACTGGAGCAGCAGCACGGCCAGGTGGACTGGGGACAGCAAGGAGTCATCATGTCAGGTAGTCCTGAGGCATGGTCCTAGGGCTCAGGTCCTCTGAGAGGGGAGGGAGAGAATTAGAGGGAGCATACTTAAATTCATTTCAGGACACCAGATAAGACAGGAGAATTACACCAGATATAACAGACTGACCCAAGCCAGTCAGAGAATCCCAGTTGGAAAGAGGGGAACCGGCCAGGCAGAGACAGCAAAGGCGGTTCGTTGCTCCAGTGCCTTTCTGTTCCCCTTCAAACTCCTGGGCCAGACTACACTCAATCATATGATCCACTGAAGATATGAGTCTTCAGTAAAGACTTAAAGGTTGAGACCGA
The DNA here is from genome assembly GCF_036934945.1 of Oncorhynchus masou masou. NCBI lineage: Eukaryota > Metazoa > Chordata > Actinopteri > Salmoniformes > Salmonidae > Oncorhynchus > Oncorhynchus masou. The sequence continues at coordinate 39,263 of NC_088240.1, forward strand.
GTCTGCGTCTTTCACATGAGTAGGCAGACCGTTCCATAAAAATGGAGCTTTCTCGGAGAAAGCCCTGCCTCCAGCTGTTTGCTTAGAAATTCTAGGGACAATTAGGAGGCCTGCGTCTTGTGACCGTAGCGTACGTGTAGGTATGTACGGCAGGACCAAATCAGAGAGATAGGAAGGAGCAAGCCCATGTAATGCTTTGTAGATTAGCAGTAAAACCTTGAAATCAGCCCTTGCCTTGACAGGAAGCCAGTGTAGGGAGGCTAGCACTGGAGTAATATGATCAAATGTTTTGGTTTTAGTCAGGATTCTAGCAGCCGTATTTAGCACTAACTGAAGTTTATTTAGTGCTTTATCCGGGTAGCCGGAAAGTAGAGCATTGCAGTAGTCTAACCTAGAAGTGACAAAAGCATGAATTAATTTTTCTGCATAATTTTTGGACAGAAAGTTTCTGATTTTTGCAATGTTACGTAGATGGAAAAAAGCTGTCCTTGAAACAGTCTTGATATGTTTGTCAAAAGAGAGATCAGGGTCCAGAGTAACGCCGAGGTCCTTCACAGTTTTATTTGAGACAACTGTACAACCATTAAGATTAATTGTCAGATTCAACAGAAAATATCTTTGTTTATTGAGAAGTGTTTCGTTGTTTGTCTTCTGGAAGGCAGTGAGCTTTAAAAAAAAAATCTATTAATTGAGGGGAATGGGAGATGCCGATTTTAGTTTTTAAAAAACATTTTCTGGGTCAAGGTTTGGCTTTTTCAAGAGAGGCTTTATTGCTGCCAGTTTTAGTGATTTTGGTACACATCCGGTGGATAGAGAGCCGTTTATTATGTTCAACATAGGAGGGCCAAGCACAGGAAGCAGCTCTTTCAGTAGTTTAGTTGGAATAGGGTCCAGTATGCAGCTTGAAGGTTTAGAGGCCATGATTGTTTTCATCATTGTGTCAAGAGATATAGTACTAAAACACTTGAGCGTCTCTCTTGATCCTAGGTCCTGGCAGAGTTGTGCAGACTCAGGACAACTGAGCTTTGGAGGAATATGCAGAGTTGTGAGACTCTGCTGTAGAGCTCATCACTCCCCCTAACTGGGAGGGGTCCAGAGACAATTACTCAATGCCGACACATCTTGCTAGCTGATTTACACGCTGAAGCTATGTTACGCTTGGTGACCTCTGACTGTTTCATCCTAACATCGTTGGTGCCGACGTGGATAACAATATCTCTATACTCTCTACACTAAGGGAGGAGTAGAGACCAGAGAAGACTCGGCCTCTGACTCCGACTCGCTACTTAATGGGGAAAACCGGTTTAATAGTTTCTGTCGGCTGAATGAGCGACACCGGTTGAGCGTTCCTACAGCATTTCCTTCCAGAAACCGTGAGAAAGTTGTCCGGCTGCGGGGACTGTGCCAGGGGATTTATACTACTATCTGTACTTACTGGTGGCACAGACGCTGTTTCATCCTTTCCTACACTGAAATGACCCTCTGCCTAACGATTGGGTCTGAAGCTGGGCTTGCAGCACAGCTATCCTCGCCGTAAGGCGATGGTTCTCCTGTATATTATGAGTACAGCGGCTGCAATTAGAAGACATCATGTTAATGTTACTACTTAGCTTCGGCTGTTGGAGGACCTGTAGAACCATGTCCAGATAAAGCATCATGTGAATGTTACAACTGGTTGGCTGGTGGAGGTCCTGATAAAGCATCATGTTAATGTTACTACTGGTTGGCTGGTGGAGGTCCTGTAGAACCACGTCCAGATAAAGCATCATGTTAATGTTACTACTGGTTGGCTGGTGGAGGTCCTGATGAACCACGTCCAGATAAAGCATCATGTTAATGTTACTACTGGTTGGCTGGTGGAGGTCCTGTAGAACCATGTCCAGATAAAGCATCATGTTAATGTTACTACTGGTTGGCTGGTGGAGGTCCTGATAAAGCATCATGTGAATGTTACTACTGGTTGGCTGGTGGAGGTCCTGATGAACCACGTCCAGATAAAGCATCATGTTAATGTTACTACTGGTTGGCTGGTGGAGGTCCTGATGAACCACGTCCAGATAAAGCATCATGTTAATGTTACTACTGGTTGGCTGGTGGAGGTCCTGATAAAGCATCATGTGAATGTTACTACTGGTTGGCTGGTGGAGGTCCTGATGAACCATGTCCAGATAAAGCATCATGTTAATGTTACTACTGGTTGGCTGTTGGAGGTCCTGACGAACCATGTCCAGATAAAGCATCATGTTAATGTTACTACTGGTTGGCTGGTGGAGGTCCTGGAGAACCACGTCCAGATAAAGCATCATGTTAATGTTACTACTGGTTGGCTGGTGGAGGTCCTGATGAACCATGTCCAGATAAAGCATCATGTTAATGTTACTACTGGTTGGCTGGTGGAGGTCCTGACGAACCACGTCCAGATAAAGCATCATGTTAATGTTACTACTGGTTGGCTGGTGGAGGTCCTGTAGAACCACGTCCAGATAAAGCATCATGTTAATGTTACTACTGGTTGGCTGGTGGAGGTCCTGACGAACCATGTCCAGATAAAGCATCATGTTAATGTTACTACTGGTTGGCTGTTGGAGGTCCTGACGAACCACGTCCAGGTAAAGCATCATGTTAATGTTACTACTGGTTGGCTGGTGGAGGTCCTGATGAACCACGTCCAGATAAAGCATCATGTTAATGTTACTACTGGTTGGCTGGTGGAGGTCCTGATAAAGCATCATGTTAATGTTACTACTGGTTGGCTGGTGGAGGTCCTGTAGAACCACGTCCTGATAAAGCATCATGGAATCTCCCCATCCCGGATCCGGGATCGTGACTAAAGCCTCAAGCTCATTAGCATAACGCAACGTTAACGATTTCTGAAAATCGCAAATAAAATGAAAATAATGTGCCTGCTCTCAAGCTTAGCCTTTTCTTAACAACACTGTCATCTCAGATTTTCAAAATATGCTTTTGAACCATAGCAATTGACTAATTTGTGTAAGAGTATGCTAAGCTAGCTTAGCATTTTGAGTAGCATTTAGCACGCAACATTTTCACAAAAACCAGATAACCAAATAAATAAAATCATTTACCTTTGAAGAGCTTCGGATGTTTTCAATGAGGAGACTCTCAGTTACATACCAAATGCGCAGTTTTTCCTGAAAGCGTCTGTGTGTAGGAGAAATCGTTCCGTTTGTACATCACATTTGGCTACCGAAAGCGAACCGAAAATTCAGTCACCTACAACGTCAAACTTTTCCGAATTAACTCCATAATATCGACCGAAACATGGCAAACGTTGTTTGGAATCAATCCTCAAGGTGTTTTTTCACATATCTCTTCATTGATATATCGTTCGTGGAAGCCTGCATTCTCCTCTGAATTCTGTGGAAAAATACTTGCAGCTGACTTTGCGCACCAATTTCGGCGCAGGACACCGGGCGGACACCTGGTAAATGTGGTCTCTTATGGTCAATCTTCCAATGATATGCCTACAAATACGTCACAATGCTGCAGACACCTTGGGGAAACGACAGAAAGGGCAGACTTACTCCTCTCGCATTCACAGCCATATAAGGAGACAATGGAAAACAGAGCCTCAAAAATCCTGCTCATTTCACCAATTTGTAAGTCGCTCTGGATAAGAGCGTCTGCTAAATGACTTAAATGTTAAATGTTAAATGTTCCTGGATGCCGTCTCATCTTGGTTTTGCCTGAAGCTCACGTTCTAGGGCACGCACAGAAAATATCTTTGCAGTTCTGGACACGTCAGAGTGTTTTCTTTCGAAAGCTATCAATTATATGCATAGTCGAGCATCTTTTTGTGACAATATATCTTGTTTAAAACGGGAACGTTTTTCATCCAAAAATGAAATTGCGCCCCTAGAGTTTCAACAGGTTAATGTTACTACTGGTTGGCTGGTGGAGGTCCTGATGAACCACGTCCAGATAAAGCATCATGTTAATGTTACTACTGGTTGGCTGGTGGAGGTCCTGTAGAACCATGTCCAGATAAAGCATCATGTTAATGTTACTACTGGTTGGCTGGTGGAGGTCCTGATAAAGCATCATGTTAATGTTACTACTGGTTGGCTGGTGGAGGTCCTGATAAAGCATCATGTTAATGTTACTACTGGTTGGCTGGTGGAGGTCCTGATAAAGCATCATGTTAATGTTACTACTGGTTGGCTGGTGGAGGTCCTGATGAACCACGTCCAGATAAAGCATCATGTTAACCTGTTGCATCGCGCAATCCCGGATCCGGGATTCTATTTATAGCCTCAAGCTCATTAGCATAATGCAACGTTAACTATTCATGAAAATCGCAAATGAAATGAAATAAATATATTTGCTCTCACACTTAGACTTTTGTTAACAACACTGTCATCTCAGATTTTCTAAATATGCTTTTCAACCATAGCTAAACAAGCATTTGTGTAAGAGTATTGATTGCTAACATTGCTATAAGCCTAGAATTCAGCCAGCAACATTTTCACAAAAACAAGAAAATCATTCAAATAAAATCATTTACCTTTGAAGAACTTCAGATGTTTTCAATGAGGAGACTCTCAGTTAGATAGCAAATGTTCAGTTTTTCAAAAAAATATTATTTGTGTAGGACAAATCGCTCCGTTTTGTTCACGTTTGGCTATGAAAAAAAACCTGTATACAGTTATAGCCTCAAGCTCATTAGCATAATGTAACGTTAACGATTTCTGAAAATCGCAAATAAAATGAAAATAATGCGCCTGCTCTCAAGCTTAGCCTTTTCTTAACAACACTGTCATCTCAGATTTTCAAAATATGCTTTTGAACCATAGCAATTCACTAATTTGTGTAAGAGTATGCTAAGCTAGCTTAGCATTTTGAGTAGCATTTAGCACGCAACATTTTCACAAAAACCAGATAACCAAATAAATAAAATCATTTACCTTTGAAGAGCTTCGGATGTTTTCAATCAGGAGACTCTCAGTTACATAGCAAATGTTCAGTTTTTCCTGAAAGAATCTTTGTGTAGGAGAAAACGCTCCGTTTAGTACATCACATTTGGCTACCGAAACGAACCGAAAATTCAGTCACCAACAACGTCAAACTTTTTCCGAATTAACTCCATAATATCGACCGAAACATGGCAAACATTGTTTGGAATCAATCCTCAAGGTGTTTTTTCACATATTTCTTAATTGATATATCGTTCGTGGAAGCCTGCTTTCTTCTCTGAATTCCATGGAAAAATACTTGCAGCTGAGGTTTGCGCACCAATTTCGGCGCAGGACACCGGGCGGACACCTGGTAAATGTGGTCTCTTATGGTCAATCTTCCAATGATATGCCTAGAAATACGTCACAATGCTGCAGACACCTTGGAAACGACAGAAAGGGCAGGCTTATTCCTCTCGCATTCACAGCCATATAAGGAGACAATGGAAAACGGAGCCTCAAAAATCCTGCTGATTTCCTGGATGCCGCGTTTCATCTTGGTTTTGCCTGTAGCTCACGTTCTAGGGCACGCACAGAGAATATCTTTGCAGTTCTGGAAACGTCAGATTGTTTTCTTTCCAAAGCTATCAATTATATGCATAGTCGAGCATCTTTTTGTGACAAAATATTGCGCTTAAAACGGGCACGTCTTTTTATCCAAAAATGATATAGCGCCCCTAGAGTTTCAAGAGGTTAATGTTACTACTGGTTGGCTGGTGGAGGTCCTGGAGAACCACGTCCAGATAAAGCATCATGTTAATGTTACTACTGGTTGGCTGGTGGAGATCCTATAGAACCACGTCCAGATAAAGCATCATGTTAATGTTACTACTGGTTGGCTGGTGGAGGTCCTGATGAACCACGTCCTGATGAAGCATCATGTTAATGTTACTACTGGTTGGCTGGTGGAGGTCCTGATGAACCATGTCCAGATAAAGCATCATGTTAATGTTACTACTGTTTGGCTGGTGGAGGTCCTGATGAACCATGTCCAGATAAAGCATCATGTTAATGTTACTACTGGTTGGCTGGTGGAGGTCCTGATGAACCACGTCCAGATAAAGCATCATGTTAATGTTACTACTGTTTGGCTGGTGGAGGTCCTGATGAACCATGTCCAGATAAAGCATCATGTTAATGTTACTACTGTTTGGCTGGTGGAGGTCCTGATGAACCATGTCCAGATAAAGCATCATGTTAATGTTACTACTGTTTGGCTGGTGGAGGTCCTGACGAACCATGTCCAGATAAAGCATCATGTTAATGTTACTACTGGTTGGCTGGTGGAGATCCTATAGAACCACGTCCAGATAAAGCATCATGTTAATGTTACTACTGGTTGGCTGGTGGAGGTCCTCATAAAGCATCATGTTAATGTTACTACTGGTTGGCTGGTGGAGGTCCTGATGAACCACGTCCTGATGAAGCATCATGTTAATGTTACTACTGGTTGGCTGGTGGAGGTCCTGATGAACCATGTCCAGATAAAGCATCATGTTAATGATACTACTGGTTGGCTGGTGGAGGTCCTGATGAACCATGTCCAGATAAAGCATCATGTTAATGTTACTACTGGTTGGCTGGTGGAGATCCTATAGAACCACGTCCAGATAAAGCATCATGTTAATGTTACTACTGGTTGGCTGGTGGAGGTCCTGATGAACCACGTCCTGATGAAGCATCATGTTAATGTTACTACTGGTTGGCTGGTGGAGGTCCTGATGAACCATGTCCAGATAAAGCATCATGTTAATGTTACTACTGGTTGGCTGGTGGAGATCCTGTAGAACCACGTCCAGATAAAGCATCATGGAATCTCCCCATCCCGGATCCGGGATCGTGACTAAAGCCTCAAGCTCATTAGCATAACGCAACGTTAACGATTTCTGAAAATCGCAAATAAAATGAAAATAATGCGCCTGCTCTCAAGCTTAGCCTTTTCTTAACAACACTGTCATCTCAGATTTTCAAAATATGCTTTTGAACCATAGCAATTGACTAATTTGTGTAAGAGTATGCTAAGCTAGCTTAGCATTTTGAGTAGCATTTAGCACGCAACATTTTCACAAAAACCAGATAACCAAATAAATAAAATCATTTACCTTTGAAGAGCTTCGGATGTTTTCAATGAGGAGACTCTCAGTTACATACCAAATGCGCAGTTTTTCCTGAAAGCGTCTGTGTGTAGGAGAAATCGTTCCGTTTGGCTACCGAAACTAACCGAAAATTCAGTCACCTACAACGTCAAACTTTTTCCGAATTAACTCCATAATATCGACCGAAACATGGCAAACGTTGTTTGGAATCAATCCTCAAGGTGTTTTTTCACATATCTCTTCATTGATATATCGTTCATTGGAAGCCTGCATTCTCCTCTGAATTCTGTGGAAAAATACTTGCAGCTGACTTTTGCGCACCAATTTCGTGCAGGACACCGGGCGGACACCTGGTAAATGTGGTCTCTTATGGTCAATCTTCCAATGATATGCCTACAAATACGTCACAATGCTGCAGACACCTTGGGGAAACGACAGAAAGGGCAGACTTACTCCTCTCGCATTCACAGCCATATAAGGAGACAATGGAAAACAGAGCCTCAAAAATCCTGCTCATTTCACCAATTTGTAAGTCGCTCTGGATAAGAGCGTCTGCTAAATGACTTAAATGTTAAATGTTCCTGGATGCCGTCTCATCTTGGTTTTGCCTGAAGCTCACGTTCTAGGGCACGCACAGAAAATATCTTTGCAGTTCTGGACACGTCAGAGTGTTTTCTTTCGAAAGCTATCAATTATATGCATAGTCGAGCATCTTTTTGTGACAATATATCTTGTTTAAAACGGGAACGTTTTTCATCCAAAAATGAAATTGCGCCCCTAGAGTTTCAACAGGTTAATGTTACTACTGGTTGGCTGGTGGAGGTCCTAATAAAGCATCATGTTAATGTTACTACTGGTTGGCTGGTGGAGGTCCTAATGAACCACGTCCAGATAAAGCATCATGTTAACCTGTTGCGTCGCGCAATCCCGGATCCGTGATTCTATTTATAGCCTCAAGCTCATTAGCATAATGCAACGTTAACTATTCATGAAAATCGCAAATGAAATGAAATAAATATATTTGCTCTCACACTTAGACTTTTGTTAACAACACTGTCATCTCAGATTTTCTAAATATGCTTTTCAACCATAGCTAAACAAGCATTTGTGTAAGAGTATTGATTGCTAACATTGCTATAAGCCTAGAATACAGCCAGCAACATTTTCACAAAAACAAGAAAATCATTCAAATAAAATCATTTACCTTTGAAGAACTTCAGATGTTTTCAATGAGGAGACTCTCAGTTAGATAGCAAATGTTCAGTTTTTCAAAAAAATATTATTTGTGTAGGACAAATCGCTCCGTTTTGTTCACGTTTGGCTATGAAAAAACCTGTATACAGTTATAGCCTCAAGCTCATTAGCATAATGTAACGTTAACGATTTCTGAAAATTGCAAATAAAATGAAAATAATGCGCCTACTCTCAAGCTTAGCCTTTTCTTAACAACACTGTCATCTCAGATTTTCAAAATATGCTTTTGAACCATAGCAATTCACTAATTTGTGTAAGAGTATGCTAAGCTAGCTTAGCATTTTGAGTAGCATTTAGCACGCAACATTTTCACAAAAACCAGATAACCAAATAAATAAAATCATTTACCTTTGAAGAGCTTCGGATGTTTTCAATGAGGAGACTCTCAGTTACATAGCAAATGTTCAGTTTTTCCTGAAAGAATCTTTGTGTAGGAGAAATCGCTCCGTTTAGTACATCACATTTGGCTACCGAAACGAACCGAAAATTCAGTCACCAACAACGTCAAACATTTTCCGAATTAACTCCATAATATCGACCGAAACATGGCAAACGTTGTTTGGAATCAATCCTCAAGGTGTTTTTTCACATATCTCTTCATTGATATATCGTTCGTGGAAGCCTGCTTTCTTCTCTGAATTCCATGGAAAAATACTTGCAGCTGAGGTTTGCGCACCAATTTCGGCGCAGGACACCGGGCGGACACCTGGTAAATGTGGTCTCTTATGGTCAATCTTCCAATGATATGCCTAGAAATACGTCACAATGCTGCAGACACCTTGGGGAAACGACAGAAAGGGCAGGCTTATTCCTCTCGCATTCACAGCCATATAAGGAGACAATGGAAAACAGAGCCTCAAAAATCCTGCTGATTTCCTGGATGCCGTTTCATCTTGGTTTTGCCTGTAGCTCACGTTCTAGGGCACGCACAGAGAATATCTTTGCAGTTCTGGAAACGTCAGATTGTTTTCTTTCCAAAGCTATCAATTATATGCATAGTCGAGCATCTTTTTGTGACAAAATATTGCGCTTAAAACGGGCACGTCTTTTTATCCAAAAATGATATAGCGCCCCTAGAGTTTCAAGAGGTTAATGTTACTACTGGTTGGCTGGTGGAGGTCCTGGAGAACCATGTCCAGATAAAGCATCATGTTAATGTTACTACTGTTTGGCTGGTGGAGGTCCTGGAGAACCATGTCCAGATAAAGCATCATGTTAATGTTACTACTGGTTGGCTGGTGGAGGTCCTGGAGAACCATGGCCAGATAAAGCATCATGTTAATGTTACTACTGGTTGGCTGGTGGAGGTCCTGATGAACCACGTCCAGATAAAGCATCATGTTAATGTTACTACTGGTTGGCTGGTGGAGGTCCTCATAAAGCATCATGTTAATGTTACTACTGGTTGGCTGGTGGAGGTCCTGTAGAACCACGTCCAGGTAAAGCATCATGTTAATGTTACTACTGGTTGGCTGGTGGAGGTCCTGTAGAACCACGTCCAGATAAAGCATCATGTTAATGTTACTACTGGTTGGCTGGTGGAGGTCCTGATGAACCACGTCCAGATAAAGCATCATGTTAATGTTACTACTGGTTGGCTGGTGGAGGTCCTGATAAAGCATCATGTTAATGTTACTACTGGTTGGCTGGTGGAGGTCCTGTAGAAACATGTCCAGATAAAGCATCATGTTAATGTTACTACTGGTTGGCTGGTGGAGGTCCTGTAGAACCACGTCCAGATAAAGCATCATGTTAATGTTACTACTGGTTGGCTGGTGGAGGTCCTGTAGAACCACGTCCAGATAAAGCATCATGTTAATGTTACTACTGGTTGGCTGGTGGAGGTCCTGGTGAACCACGTCCAGATAAAGCATCATGTTAATGTTACTACTGGTTGGCTGGTGGAGGTCCTGATGAACCACGTCCAGATAAAGCATCCGGAGTGAAAAAGTTGAATGAAAAAAAAAACGTAAGACGTTGGTTAATGTGTAAAATTAAGATTTTGATTTAACAGTTACTAAAAATGAAAAGGTCTCTCTCCATCTCTTCTTTCTAACACGCCCAGCCCTCTCCCCTCTCCAGACTCTACTCTCCAGACTCTACTCTCTCCAGACTCTACTCTCCAGACTCTACTCTCTCCAGACTCTACTCTCCAGACTCTACTCTCCAGACTCTACTCTCCAGACTCTACTCTCCAGACTCTCCTCTCTCCAGACTCTACTCTCTCCAGACTCTCCCCTCTCCAGACTCTACTCTCCAGACTCTACTCTCCAGACTCTACTCTCCAGACTCTACTCTCCAGACTCTACTCTCTCCAGACTCTACTCTCTCCAGACTCTCCCCTCTCCAGACTCTACTCTCCAGACTCTACTCTCTCCAGACTCTACTCTCCAGACTACTCTCTCCAGACTCTACTCTCCAGACTCTACTCTCCAGACTCTACTCTCCAGACTCTACTCTCCAGACTCTCCTCTCTCCAGACTCTACTCTCTCCAGACTCTACTCTCTCCAGACTCTACTCTCCAGACTCTACTCTCCAGACTCTACTCTCCAGACTCTACTCTCCAGACTCTACTCTCTCCAGACTCTACTCTCTCCAGACTCTACTCTCTCCAGACTCTACTCTCCAGACTCTACTCTCCAGACTCTAATCTCCAGACTCTACTCTCTCCAGACTCTACTCTCTCCAGACTCCACTTTCCAGACTCCACTCTCCAGACTCTACTCTCCAGACCCTACTCTATTCAGACTCTACTCTCTCCAGACTCTACTCTCTCCAGACTCTACTCTCCAGACTCTACTCTCCAGACTCTACTCTCCAGACTGTACTCTTCAGACTCTCCTCTCTCTAGACTCTACTCTCTCCAGACTCTACTCTCTCCAGACTGTACTCTCTCCAGACTCTACTCTCTCCAGACTCTACTCTCTCCAGACTCTACACTCTCCAGACTCTACTCTCTCCAGACTGTACTGTCAAGGTGTGGTTTGTCCAGTGGAAAGTAGATAGGTAGTGAGTGAGACTGGAAACATGTTAACATTGATCTTTATTGACATGGGAAACATGTTAACATTGATCTTTATTGGCATGGGAAACATGTTAACATTGATCTTTATTGGCATGGGAAACATGTTAACATTGATCTTTATTGGCATGGGAAACATGTTAACATTGATCTTTATGGGCATGGGAAACATGTTAACATTGATCTTTATTGGCATGGGAAACATGTTAACATTGATCTTTATTGACATGGGAAACATGTTAACATTGATCTTTATGGGCATGGGAAACATGTTAACATTTATCTTTATTGGCATGGGAAACATGTTAACATTGATCTTTATTGGCATGGGAAACATGTTAGCATTGATCTTTATTGACATGGGACACACATGTTAACATTGATCTTTATTGACATGGGACACACATGTTAACATTGATCTTTATTGACATGGGACACATGTTAACATTGATCTTTATTGACATGGGAAACGTGTTAACATTGATCTTTATTGACATGGGAAACATGTGTTAACATTGATCTTTATTGACATGGGAAACATGTGTTAACATTGATCTTTATTGACATGGGGAACATGTGTTAACATTGATCTTTATTGACATGGGAAACATGTGTTAACATTGATCTTTATTGACATGGGACACATGTGTTAACATTGATCTTTATTGACATGGGAAACATGTGTTAACATTGATCTTTATTGACATGGGACACATGTGTTAACAATGATCTTTATTGACATGGGAAACATGTGTTAACATTGATCTTTATTGACATGGGAAACATGTGTTAACATTGATCTTTATTGACATGGGACACATGTGTTAACATTGATCTTTATTGACATGGGAAACATGTGTTAACATTGATCTTTATTGACATGGGAAACATGTGTTAACATTGATCTTTATTGACATGGGAAACATGTGTTAACATTGATCTTTATTGACATGGGACACATGTGTTAACATTGATCTTTATTGACATGGGAAACATGTGTTAACAATGATCTTTATTGACATGGGAAACATGTGTTAACATTGATCTTTATTGACATGGGACACATGTGTTAACATTGATCTTTATTGACATGGGAAACATGTGTTAACATTGATCTTTATTGACATGGGATTCCTTTATTGTTAATTATATGTTAACGTTGCCAAAGCAAGAGAGGTAGATAATAAACAAAAGTGAAATAACAATAAAAATTAACAGTAAACAGTAAAGCCCCTATACAGCCCCTATACAGCCCCCATACAGCCCCGATACAGCCCCTATACAGCCCCCATACAGCCCCTATACAGCTCCTATACAGCCCTCATACAGCCCCCATACAGCCCCTATACAGCCCCTATACAGCCCCCATACAGCCCCTATACAGCCCCCATACAGCCCCTATACAGCCCCCATACGGCCCCTATACTGCCCCTATACAGCCCTATACAGCCCCTATACAGCCCCTATACACCCCTATACAGCCCCTATACAGCCCTTACACAGCCCCCATACAGCCCCTATACAGCCCCTATACAGCCCCTATACAGCCCCCATACAGCCCCTATACAGCCCTTACACAGCCCCCATACAGCCCCTATACAGCCCCTATACAGCCCCCATACAGCCCCCATACAGCCCCTATACAGCCCCTATACAGCCCCTATACAGCCCTCATACAGCTCCTATACAGCCCCCATACATCCTTATACAGCCCCTATACAGCCCCCATACAGCTCCTATGCAGCCCTCATACAGCCCCTATACAGCCCTCATACAGCCCCTATACATCCCTATAAAGCCACTATACAGCCCTATACAGCCCCTATACACCCCTATACAGCCCCTATACAGCCCCTATACAGCCCCTATACAGCCCTATACAGCCCCTATACAGCCCTAATACAGCCCCTATACAGCCCTAATACAGCCCCTATACAGCCCCTATACAGCCCCCATACAGCCCCCATACAGCTCCAATACAGCCCTCATACAGCCCCTATACAGCCCATATACAGCCCCTATACAGCCCCCATACAGCCCCATACAGCCCCTATACAGCCCCTATACAGCCCCCATACAGCCCCTATACAGCCCTTATACGGCCCCTATACAGCCCTATACGGCCCCTATACGGCCCCTATACTGCCCCTATACAGCCCCTATACAGCCCCTATACAGCCCTATACGGCCCCTATACGGCCCCTATACAGCCCCTATACAGCCCCCATACAGCCCCTATACAGCCCCTATACAGCCCCTATACAGCCCCCATACAGCCCCTATACAGCCCTTATACAGCCCCTATACAGCCCTATACGGCCCCTATACTGCCCCTATACAGCCCCTATACAGCCCCTATTCAGCCCCTATACAGCCCTTACACAGCCCCCATACAGCCCCCATACAGCCCCTATACAGCCCTTACACAGCCCCTATACAGCCCCTATACAGCCCCCATACAGCCCTTATACAGCCCCTATACAGCCCCTATACAGCCCTATACAGCCCCCATACAGCCCCTATACAGCCCCCATACAGCCCCTATACAGCCCCTATACAGCCCCCATACAGCCCCTATACAGCCCCTATACAGCCCCTATACAGCCCTTATACAGCCCTATACAGCCCTTACACAGCCCCTACACAGCCCCTATACAGCCCTTACACAGCCCCTATACAGCCCCTATACAGCCCCTATACAGCCCCTATACAGCCCTTACACAGCCCCTATACAGCCCCTATACAGCCCCCATACAGCCCCTATACAGCCCCTATACAGCCCCTATACAGCCCTTACACAGCCCCCTATACAGCCCCTATACAGCCCCATACAGCCCCCATACAGCCCCTATACAGCCCCTATACAGCCCTTATACAGCCCCTATACAGCCCCTATACAGCCCCTATACAGCCCTTATACAGCCCCTATACAGCCCCTATACAGCCCTATACGGCCCCTATACTGCCCCTATACAGCCCCTATACAGCCCCTATACAGCCCTTATACAGCCCCTATACAGCCCCTATACAGCCCTATACAGCCCTTACACAGCCCCTATACAGCCCCTATACAGCCCCAGCCCCCATACAGCCCTTATACAGCCCCCATACAGTCCCTATTCAGCCCCCATACAGCCCTTATACAGCCCCTATACAGTCCCTATTCAGCCCCTATACAGCCCTTACACAGCCCCCATACAGCCCCCATACAGCCCCTATACAGCCCCTACACAGCCCCTATACAGCCCCTATACAGCCCCCATACAGCCCTTATACAGCCCCTATACAGCCCCTATACAGCCCTATACAGCCCCCATACAGCCCCTATACAGCCCCCATACAGCCCCTATACAGCCCCTATACAGCCCTTATACAGCCCCTATACAGCCCCTATACAGCCCCTATACAGCCCTTACACAGCCCCTATACAGCCCTTACACAGCCCCTATACAGCCCTTACACAGCCCCCATACAGCCCCTATACAGCCCCTATATACAGCCCCTTATACAGCCCCTATACAGCCCCTATACAGCCCTTACACAGCCCCTATACAGCCCTTATACAGCCCCTATACGGCCCCTATTCAGCCCCTATACAGCCCCTATACAGCCCCTATACAGCCCTATACAGCCCCTATACAGCCCCTATACAGCCGCTATACAGCCCTATACAGCCCCTATACAGCCCCTATACAGCCCCTATACAGCCCCTATACAGCCCCTATACAGCCCCTATACAGCCGCTATACAGCCCTATACAGCCCCTATACAGCCCCTATACAGCCCCTATACAGCCCCTATACAGCCCCTATACAGCCCCTATACAGCCGCTATACAGCCCCTATACAGCCCCTATTCAGCCCTTATACAGCCCCCATAGAGCCCCCATACAGCCCCTATACAGCCCCTATACAGCCCCTATACAGCCCTATACAGCCCCTATACAGCCGCTATACAGCCCCCATACAGCCCCTATACAGCCGCTATACAGCCCCCATACAGCCCCCATACAGCCCCCATACAGCCCCCATACAGCCCCCATACAGCCCCCATACAGCCCCTATACAGCCCCTATACAGCCCCTATACAGCCCTATACAGCCCCTATACAGCCCCTATACAGCCCCTATACAGCCCCTATACAGCCCCTATACAGCCCCTATACAGCCGCTATACAGCCCCTATACAGCCCCTATTCAGCCCTTATACAGCCCCCATAGAGCCCCCATACAGCCCCTATACAGCCCCTATACAGCCCCTATACAGCCCTATACAGCCCCTATACAGCCGCTATACAGCCCCCATACAGCCCCTATACAGCCGCTATACAGCCCCCATACAGCCCCCATACAGCCCCCATACAGCCCCTATACAGCCCCTATACAGCCCCTATACAGCCCCTATACAGCCCCCATACAGCCCCTATACAGCCCTTATACAGCCCCCATACAGCCCCCATACAGCCCCTATACAGCCCTATACAGCCCTATACAGCCCCTATACAGCCCCCATACAGCCCCTATACGGCCCCTATACAGCCCCTATACAGCCCTATACAGCCCCTATACAGCCCCCATACGGCCCCTATACGGCCCTTATACAGCCCCTATACAGCCCCTATACAGCCCCTATACAGCCCTATACAGCCCCTATACAGCCCCTATACAGCCCCTATACAGCCCCTATACAGCCCCTATACAGCCGCTATACAGCCCCTATACAGCCCTATACAGCCCCTATACAGCCCCTATACAGCCCCTATACAGCCCTTATACAGCCCCTATACAGCCCCTATACAGCCCCCATACAGCCCTTATACAGCCCCTATACAGCCCCTATACAGCCCTATACAGCCCTTATACAGCCCCTATACAGCCCCTATACAGCCCCCATACGCCCCCATACGGCCCTATACGGCCCTATACGGCCCCTATACGGCCCCCATACGGCCCCTATACGGCCCCTATACAGCCCCTATACAGCCCCCATACAGCCCCTATACAGCCCTTATACAGCCCCTATACAGCCCTATACAGCCCTATACAGCCCTTATACAGCCCCTATACAGCCCCTATACAGCCCCTATACAGCCCTATACAGCCCCTATACAGCCCCTATACAGCCCCTATACAGCCCCTATACAGCCCCTATACAGCCGCTATACAGCCCCTATACAGCCCTATACAGCCCCTATACAGCCGCTATACAGCCCCTATACAGCCCCTATACAGCCCCTATACAGCCCCTATACAGCCCCTATACAGCCCCTATACAGCCGCTATACAGCCCCTATACAGCCCCTATACAGCCCCTATACAGCCCCTATACAGCCCCTATACAGCCCTATACAGCCCCTATACAGCCCCTATACAGCCCCTATACAGCCCTATACAGCCCCTATACAGCCCTATACAGCCCCTATACAGCCCCCATACAGCCCCCTATACAGCCTCTATACAGCCCTATACAGCCCCTATACAGCCCCCATACAGCCCCTATTCGCCCCTATACAGCCCTTATACAGACCCTATACAGCCCCTATACAGCCCCCATACAGCCCTTATACAGCCCCCTATACAGCCCCTATACAGCCCTATACAGCCCCTATACAGCCCCTATACAGCCCCTATACAGCCCCTATACAGCCCTATACAGCCCTATACAGCCCCTATACAGCCCCTATACAGCCCCCATACAGCCCCTATACAGCCTCTATACAGCCCTATACAGCCCCTATACAGCCCCCATACAGCCCCTATTCAGCCCTTATACAGCCCTTATACAGACCCTATACAGCCCCTATACAGCCCCCATACAGCCCCTATACAGCCCTATACAGCCCCTATACAGCCCTTATACAGCCCTATACAGCCCCTATACAGCCCTTATACAGCCCCCTATACAGCCCCTATACAGCCCCCATACAGCCCCCATACAGCCCCTATACAGCCCCTATACAGCCCTTATACAGCCCCTATACAGCCCCCTATACAGCCCCTATACAGCCCTTATACAGCCCCTATACAGCCCCTATACAGCCCCTATACAGCCCTTATACAGCCCCTATACAGCCCCTATACAGCCCCTATACAGCCCTTATACAGCCCCTATACAGCCCCTATACAGCCCCTATACAGCCCCTATACAGCCCCTATACAGCCCCTATACAGCCCCTTATACGCCCCTATACAGCCCCTATACAGCCCCTATACAGCCCCTATACAGCCCCTATACAGCCCCTATACAGCCCCCATACAGCCCCTTACCTGAGGACCTCCGTACCAGTGGTGTGTGCCTGTCCTTCAGCCTTCCAACTCAGTCAAGTCTTTGGTTATTGTCACATGGTCTCAGCAGCTCTGTCTTGTAGATGATCGTCTGTCTGTCCTCCTCACTGCCACCAGACAGCTCTCCAGTCCATGTGTCTGTCCCAGCGTAGAGCGTCATGTTGATCTGTTTCTCTCCGCCGTGTTTATCCAGGGTTTATCACAGTGCTTATGGGCCTGCTGTGTCTAATGCTCCGCCCAGCTGGAGACAGACTGGGGCACATTAGAATGGAGGAACAACAGCCCCGTCAATTAACATCCCCGTTTTTCTTCAATATTTTATTTTATTAAACCGTCCCACCTCATCAGAGGACACCATTTTTCCCCTCGTTTATACATATTTTCTGCTTCATGTACAACCAGTTGACTTTGTACTTTTCTATAAAGCAGTCGCATAAAACATGACCAAACATGAGCTCTTTAATCCCTCCCCCTCAGCCCATCCCACCTATCACCATAGACCTCAGCTCTTTAATCCCTCCCCCTCAGCCCATCCCACCTATCACCATAGACCTCAGCGCTTTAATCCCTCCCCCTCAGCCCATCCCACCTATCACCATAGACCTCAGCTCTTTAATCCCTCCCCCTCCCCCTCAGCCCATCCCACCTGTCACCATAGACCTCAGCTCTTTAATCCCTCCCCCTCCCCCTCAGCCCATCCCACCTATCACCATAGACCTCAGCTCTTTAATCCCTCCCCCTCAGCCCATCCCACCTATCACCATAGACCTCAGCTCTATAATCCCTCCCCCTCAGCCCATCCCACCTATCACCATAGACCTCAGCTCTTTAATCCCACCCCCTCAGCCCATCCCACCTATCACCATAGACCTCAGCTCTTTAATCCTTCCCCCTCAGCCCATCCCACCTATCACCATAGACCTCAGCTCTTTAATCCCTCCCCCTCAGCCCATCCCACCTATCACCATAGACCTCAGCTCTATAATCCCTCCCCCTCAGCCCATCCCACCTATCACCATAGACCTCAGCTCTATAATCCCTCCCCCTCAGCCCATCCCACCTGTCACCATAGACCTCAGCTCTTTAATCCCTCCCCCTCAGCCCATCCCGCCTGTCACCATAGACCTCAGCTCTTTAATCCCTCCCCCTCAGCCCATCCCACCTATCACCATAGACCTCCGCTCTTTAATCCTTCCCCCTCAGCCCATCCCACCTATCACCATAGACCTCAGCTCTTTAATCCCTCCCCCTCAGCCCATCCCGCCTGTCACCATAGACCTCAGCTCTTTAATCCCTCCCCCTCAGCCAATCCCACCTATCACCATAGACCTCAGCTCTTTAATCCCTCCCCCTCAGCCTACTTATCACCATAGACCTCAGCTCTTTAATCCCTCCCCCTCAGCCCATCCCACCTATCACCATAGACCTCACCTCTTTAATCCCTCCCCCTCAGCCCATCCCGCCTGTCACCATAGACCTCAGCTCTTTAACCCCTCCCCCTCAGCCCATCCCACCTATCACCATAGACCTCAGCTCTTTAATCCCTCCCCCTCAGCCCATCCCACCTATCACCATAGACCTCAGCTCTTTAATCCCTCCCCCTCAGCCACTCTCAGCCCATCCCACCTATCACCATAGACCTCAGCACTTTAATCCCACCCCCTCAGCCCAACCCACCTATCACCATAGACCTCAGCTCTTTAATCCCTCCCCCTCAGCCACTCTCAGCCCATCCCACCTATCACCATAGACCTCAGCTCTTTAACCTCTCGATAGTACCCATCCCGGATCAGGGATCGTGAATACAGCCTCAAGCTCATTACCATAACGCAATGTTAACTATTCATGAAAATCGCAAATGAAATGAAATAAATGTGCTAGCTCTCAAGCTTAGCCTTTTCTTAACAACACTGTCATCTCAGATTTTCAAAATATGCTTTTCAACCATAGCAAAACAAGCATTTGTGTAAGAGTATTGATAGCTAGCGTAGCATTTAGCGTAGCATTTAGCGGGCAACATTTTCACAAAAACCAGAAAAGCATTCAAATAAAATCATTTACCTTTGAAGAACTTCGGATGTTTTCAATGAGGAGACTCTCAGTTACATAGCAAATGTTCAGTTTTTCCTGAACGATTCTTTGTGTAGGAGAAATCGCTCTGTTTTGTACATCACGTTTGGCTACCAAAAGAAAAGCGAAAATTCAGTCATCAAAACGCCAAA
This sequence comes from Oncorhynchus masou masou, assembly GCF_036934945.1. Taxonomy (NCBI): domain Eukaryota; kingdom Metazoa; phylum Chordata; class Actinopteri; order Salmoniformes; family Salmonidae; genus Oncorhynchus; species Oncorhynchus masou. The sequence goes on from NC_088240.1 coordinate 59,114, forward strand.
CTTTTTTTCAAATTAACTCCATAATATCGACTGAAACATGGCAAACGTTGTTTAGAATCAATCCTCAAGGTGTTTTTCACATATCTCTTCGTTGATATATCGTTCGTGGAAGTTTGGTTTCTCCTCTGAATCACATGGAAGAATACTTGCAGCTGAAGATTACGCACCAATTTCGACGCAGGACACCGGGCGGACACCTGGTAAATGTGGTCTCTTATGGTCAATCCTCCAATGATATGCCTACAAATACGTCACAATGCTGCAGACACCTTGGGGAAACGACAGAAAGTGTCGGCTCGTTCAGGGCGCATTCACAGCCATATAAGGAGACATTGGAAAACAGCGCCTCAAAAATGTTGCTAATTTCCTGTTTGAAGTTTCATCTTGGTTTCGCCTGTAGCATCAGTTCTGTGGCACTCACAGATAATATCTTTGCAGTTTTGGAAACGTCAGAGTGTTTTCTTTCCAAAGTTGTCAATTATATGCATAGTCGAGCATCTTTTCGTGACAAAATATCTTGTTTAAAATGGGAACGTTTTTTCATCCAAAAATGAAATACTGCCCCTAGAGTTCCAAGAGTTAATCCCACCCCCTCAGCCCAACCCACCTATCACCATAGAGCTCAGCTCTTTAATCCCACCCCCTCAGCCCAACCCACCTATCACCATAGACCTCAGCTCTTTAATCCCACCCCCTCAGCCCAACCCACCTATCACCATAGACCTCGTTTGGTTTCCATGTGACATATATTTTTGTGATGTAATGAATCATGAACCTTTCTGACCGTATTTTATCCACAGATTGTGAGCGAAAGATGAAAACCTTTCCTACGATTATTATTATATAATTGATTGACTGCCTGGTTTTCCAGATCACCCAACACTGCTATTTGTCAGTTCAACTTTAAGTGAATGTTGCGATTTGTCTTTTTTTTTGTACCATTCCTGAACTTGTGACTGAAGAAACAAGCTGCATAGGAGCAAAACCAGGATAAATGATCCTGTGATTCTGGCTGTTTCACAGTAAACTCTACAGAGCTGAGATCGTTCTCTACAGAGCTGAGATCGTTCTCTACAGAGCTGAGATCGTTCTCTACAGAGCTGAGATCGTTCTCTACAGAGCTGAGATTGTTCTCTACAGAGCTGAGATCGTTCTCTACAGAGCTGAGATCGTTTGTTCTCTACAGAGCTGAGATCGTTCGTTCTCTACAGAGCTGAGATCGTTCGTTCTCTACAGAGCTGAGATCGCCCCTAGAGTTCTCTACAGAGCTGAGATCGTTCGTTCTCTACAGAGCTGAGATCGTTCGTTCTCTACAGAGCTGAGATTGTTCGTTCTCCACAGAGCTGAGATTGTTCTCGACAGAGCTGAGATTGTTCTCGACAGAGCTGAGATCGTTCGTTCTCTACAGAGCTGAGATCGTTCGTTCTCTACAGAGCTGAGATTGTTCGTTCTCCACAGAGCTGAGATTGTTCTCGACAGAGCTGAGATTGTTCTCGACAGAGCTGAGATTGTTCTCGACAGAGCTGAGATCGTTCTATGTCCCCTAAAGATATACAGCATTTTGCTGGTGGCAATAATTTTGTATAATAATTTTAAGTGGAAAAACTCTGTTGAATCAAGTATGTATCAGTTTTCAGTTTTTTGTATCAGTTTTCAATACAGTGCATTCGGAAAGTAATCACACCCCTCAATATGTTCCCACGTTTTGTTACGTTACAGCCTTTCTAGAATGGATTAAATTAAACAATTTCCTCATTAATCTACACACTATACCCCATGATGACATCACAATACCCCATGATGACATCACTATACCCCATGATGACATCACAATACCCCATGATGACATCACTATACCCCATGATGACATCACTATACCCCACGATGACATCACTATACCCCACGATGACATCACTATACCCCATGATGACATCACAATAACCCATGATGACATCACAATACCCCATGATGACATCACAATACCCCATGCATGTCCATCTCTCATGGCTCCAAGTGGAAGAGGGTTTGACTTCCTCATGACTTGTATTTATGAAGAGACATTGACAAGCTGAATGTACCAAGCTGTCTGTCTAAACTACTGGCACACAGCTCAGACAACCATGTCCACCCCACAAGAAATCCCACCAGAGGTCTCTTCACAGTCCCCAAGTCCAGAACAGACTATGGGAGGTGCACAGTACTACATAGAGCCATGACGACATGGAACTCTATTCCACAGTACTACATAGAGCCATGACGACTTGGAACTCTATTCCACAGTACTACATAGAGCCATGACTACATGGAACTCTATTCCACAGTACTACATAGAGCCATGGCTACATGGAACTCTATTCCACAGTACCACATAGAGCCATGACTACATGGAACTCTATTCCACAGTACTACATAGAGCCATGACTACATGGAACTCTATTCCACAGTACTACATAGAGCCATGACTACATGGAACTCTATTCCACAGTACTACATAGAGCCATGACTACATGGAACTCTATTCCACAGTACCACATAGAGCCATGACTACATGGAACTCTATTCCACAGTACTACATAGAGCCATGACTACATGGAATTCTATTCCACAGTACTACATAGAGCCATGACTACATGGAACTCTATTCCACAGTACTACATAGAGCCATGACTACATGGAACTCTATTCCACAGTACTACATAGAGCCATGACTACATGGAACTCTATTCCACAGTACTACATAGAGCCATGACTACATGGAACTCTATTCCACAGTACTACATAGAGCCATGACTACATGGAACTCTATTCCACAGTACTACATAGAGCCATGACTACATGGAACTCTATTCCAAAGTACTACATAGAGCCATGACTACATGGAACTCTATTCCAAAGTACTACATAGAGCCATGACTACATGGAACTCTATTCCACAGTACTACATAGAGCCATGACTACATGGAACTCTATTCCACAGTACTACATAGAGCCATGACTACATGGAACTCTATTCCACAGTACTACATAGAGCCATGTCTACATGGAACTCTATTCCACAGTACTACATAGAACCATGACTACATGGAACTCTATTCCACAGTACTACATAGAGCCATGACTACATGGAACTCTATTCCACAGTACTACATAGAGCCATGACTACATGGAACTCTATTCCACAGTACTACATAGAGCCATGACTACATGGAACTCTATTCCACAGTACCACATAGAGCCATGACTACATGGAACTCTATTCCACAGTACTACATAGAGCCATGACTACATGGAACTCTATTCCACAGTACCACATAGAGCCATGACTACATGGAACTCTATTCCACAGTACTACATAGAGCCATGACTACATGGAACTCTATTCCACAGTACTACATAGAGCCATGACTACATGGAACTCTATTCCACAGTACTACATAGAGCCATGACTACATGGAACTCTATTCCACAGTACTACATAGAGCCATGACTACATGGAACTCTATTCCACAGTACTACATAGAGCCATGACTACATGGAACTCTATTCCACAGTACTACATAGAGCCATGACTACATGGAACTCTATTCCACAGTACCACATAAAGCCATGACTACATGGAACTCTATTCCACAGTACCACATAGAGCCATGACTACATGGAACTCTATTCCACAGTACTACATAGAGCCATGACTACATGGAACTCTATTCCACAGTACTACATAGAGCCATGACTACATGGAACTCTATTCCACAGTACTACATAGAGCCATGACTACATGGAACTCTATTCCACAGTACTACATAGAGCCATGACTACATGGAACTCTATTCCACAGTACTACATAGAGCCATAACTACATGGAACTCTATTCCACAGTACTACATAGAGCCATGACTACATGGAACTCTATTCCACAGTACTACATAGAGCCATGACTACATGGAACTCTATTCCACAGTACCACATAGAGCCATGACTACATGGAACTCTATTCCACAGTACCACATAGAGCCATGACTACATGGAACTCTATTCCACAGTACTACATAGAGCCATGACTACATGGAACTCTATTCCACAGTACTACATAGAGCCATGACTACATGGAACTCTATTCCACAGTACTACATAGAGCCATGACTACATGGAACTCTATTCCACAGTACTACATAGAGCCATGACTACATGGAACTCTATTCCACAGTACTACATAGAGCCATAACTACATGGAACTCTATTCCACAGTACTACATAGAGCCATAACTACATGGAACTCTATTCCACAGTACTACCTAGAGCCACGACCACATGGAACTCTATTCCACAGTACTACATAGAGCCATGACTACATGGAACTCTATTCCACAGTACCACATAGAGCCATGACTACATGGAACTCTATTCCACAGTACTACATAGAGCCATGACTACATGGAACTCCATTCCACAGTACTACATAGAGCCATAACTACATGGAACTCTATTCCACAGTACTACATAGAGCCATGACTACATGGAACTCTATTCTACAGTACTACATAGAGCCATGACTACATGGAACTCTATTCCACAGTACTACATAGAGCCATGACTAAATGGAACTCTATTCCACAGTACTACATAGAGTCATAACTACATGGAACTCTATTCCACAGTACTACATAGAGCCATGACTACATGGAACTCTATTCCACAGTACTACATAGAGCCATGACTACATGGAACTCTATTCCACATCAGGTAACTGATGCAGCAGTAGAATCAGATTTAAACCCCCCAGATAAAACACACCTTATGGAACAACGGGAACTGTGAAGCAAAACAAACACAGGCACAGACACACAGGTACAGACATATGTACACACACACACACACATGATAACATACACACTATACACACACTTACACATGTATTTTTTGTTGTAGATATGTGCTAGTGGAGTATGGGCCTGAGGGCGCACACTCAGTGTGTTGTGAATTCTGAAATGAATGTATTGTTATGTTGTTGAAATGGTAGAACTGCCTTCATTTTGACGGAGCCCAGGAAGAGTAGCTGCTGCCTTGGCAGGAACTAATGGGGATCCATAATAAACCCCAGGAAGAGTAGCTGCTGCCTTGGCAGGAACTAATGGGGATCCATAATAAACCCCAGGAAGAGTAGCTGCTGCCTTGGCAGGAACTACTGGGGATCCATAATAAACCCCAGGAAGAGTAGCTGCTGCCTTGGCAGGAACTAATGGGGATCCATAATAAACCCCAGGAAGAGTAGCTGCTGCCTTGACAGGAACTAATGGGGATCCATAATAAACCCCAGGAAGAGTAGCTGCTGCCTTGGCAGGAACTAATGGGGATCCATAATAAACCCCAGGAAGAGAGCTGCTGCCTTGGCAGGAACTAATGGGGATCAATAATAAACCCCATGAAGAGTAGCAGGAACTAATGGGGATCCATAATAAACCCCAGGAAGAGTAGCTACTGCCTTGGCAGGAACTAATAGGGATCCATAATAAACCCCAGGAAGAGTAGCTGCTGCCTTGGCAGGAACTAATGGGGATCCATAATAAACCCCAGGAAGAGTAGCTGCTGCCTTGGCAGGAAATAATGGGGATCCATAATAAACCCCAGGAAGAGTAGCTGTCTTCTCTCTCTCTCAACCCCCCTCCTTTCTCTCCCTTCTCTCTCTCAAACCCCCTCCTCTTTCTCTTCTCTCTCTCAACCCCCTCCTCCCTCTCCCTTCTCTCTCTCAACCATCCTTCTCTCTCAACCCCCCTCCTCTCTCGCTATTCCCTCTCTCTCTCTCAACCCCCTCCACTCTCTTCTCTCTCTCAACCACCCTCCTGTCTCTCTTCTCTCTCTCAACCCCCTCCTCTCTCTTCTCTCTCTCAACCCCCTCCTCTCTCTCTCTCTTCTCTCTCTCAACCACCCTCCTCTCTCTCTTCTCTCTCTCTCAACTCCCTCCTCTCTTCTCTCTCTCAACCCCCTCCTCTTCCTCTCTTCTCTCTCTCAACCCCCTCCTCTCCCTCTCTTCTCTCTCTCAACCCCCTCCTCTCTCTCTCTCTTCTCTCTCTCAACCCCCCCTCCTCTCTCTCTCTTCTCTCTCTCTCAACCCCCTCCTCTCTCTCTCTCTCTCTTCTCTCTCTCTCAACCCCCTCCTCTCTCCTCTCTCTGTGCACTACATAGGGAATAGGGTGCTATAGGGCTCTGGTCTAAGTCATGCACTACATAGGGAATAGGGTGCTATAGGGTCATTGTCTAAAGTAGTGCACTATATAGGGAATAAGGTACCATAGGGCCCTGCTCTAAAGTAGTGCACTACATAGGGAATAGGGTACCATAGGGCCCTGCTCTAAAGTAGTGCACTACATAGGGAATAGGGTACCATAGGGCCCTGCTCTAAAGTAGTGCACTACATAGGGAATAGGGTACCATAGGGCCCTGCTCTAAAGTAGTGCACTACATAGGGAATAGAGTACCATAGGGCCCTGCTCTTTAAGTAGTGCACTACATAGGGAATAGAGTGCTGCTCTCTGGCATCTGTTGTCTGTTACTTCCTGACAAGATGAGACTCAGAGAAAAGAGGTGTATAAATGGCCTCAATTACAGGCCAGTGATTTCCAGGATAAGATAGAGAACGGCTTCCCAAACAACACAGCCAATCCCAGCCTCTGTTACATGTGATTCTATTGGAGAAGTTGATCGCGTCTGTCTCTATCGGAAAATGTCACACAGTATTTGGTGTTTATTAGTCGCTACAAAAGCAGCAGCTAGTCTTCCTGATTTCCACATGAAACATAATCCATAGTACAGAACATTATTAGTCAATGACTGATATACATTTAAAACCTCACACACAGCCTGCATATCAGAACATACACACAATATCTAGATCTAATACTTTCCTTGTAGTCATGTTACCTGGGTTACCAGAGAGTTCCATGTAGTCATGTTACCTGGGTTACCAGAGAGTTCCATGTAGTCATGTTACCTGGGTTACCAGAGAGTTCCATGTAGTCATGTTACCTGGGTTACCAGAGAGTTCCATGTAGTCATGTTACCAGGGTTGTCCAAGTTGTCATGTTACCAGGGTTAGTTCCATGGGTTACCAGAGAGTTCCATGTTGTCATGTTACCAGGGTTACCAGAGAGTTCCATGTAGTCATGTTACCTGGGTTATTTCATACTGTGTGTTTCCCAGCCTCTGTTCTGGACCTGGGGACTGTGAAGAGACCTCTGGTTGCATGTCTTGTGTTGTACTGATGAGTGTCTGAGCTGTGAAGAGACCTCTGGTTGCATGTCTTGTGTTGTACAGATGAGTGTCTGAGCTGTGAAGAGACCTCTGGTTGCATGTCTTGTGTTGTACAGATGAGTGTCTGAGCTGTGAAGAGACCTCTGGTTGCATGTCTTGTGTTGTACTGATGAGTGTCTGAACTGGGAAGAGACCTCTGGTTGCATGTTTTGTGTTGTACAGATGAGTGTCTGAGCTGTGAAGAGACCTCTGGTTGCATGTCTTGTGTTGTACAGATGAGTGTCTGAGCTGTGAAGAGACCTCTGGTTGCATGTCTTGTGTTGTACCGATGAGTGTCTGAACTGTGAAGAGACCTCTGGTTGCATGTCTTGTGTTGTACTGATGAGTGTCTGAACTGTGAAGAGACCTCTGGTTGAATGTCTTGTGTTGTACAGATGAGTGTCTGAGCTGTGAAGAGACCTCTGGTTACATGTCTTGTGTTGTACTGATGAGTGTCTGAGCTGTGAAGAGACCTCTGGTTGAATGTCTTGTGTTGTACAGATGAGTGTCTGAGCTGTGAAGAGACCTCTGGTTGCATGTATTGTGTTGTACAGATGAGTGTCTGAACTGTGTTGCCAACTGCTTGAACAGACAGTTCGGTACTTTCAACACATCAACACCTCACACAAAGACCAATAGTGATGCAGTCAACACATCAACACCTCACACAAAGACCAATAGTGATGCAGTCAACACATCAACACCTCACACAAAGACCAATAGTGATGCAGTCAACACATCAAAACCTCACACAAAGACCACTAGTGATGCAGTCAACACATCAACACCTCACACAAAGACCAATAGTGATGCAGTCAACACATCAACACCTCACACAAAGACCAATAGTGATGCAGTCAACACATCAACACCTCACACAAAGACCAATAGTGATGCAGTCAACACATCAACACCTCACACAAAGACCAATAGTGATGCAGTCAACACATCAACACCTCACACAAAGACCAATAGTGATGCAGTCAACACATCAACACCTCACACAAAGACCAATAGTGATGCAGTCAACACATCAACACCTCACACAAAGACCAATAGTGATGCAGTCAACACATCAACACCTCACACAAAGACCAATAGTGATGCAGTCAACACATCAACACCTCACACAAAGACCAATAGTGATGCAGTCCATCTCTCCTCAACTCTGAGTCAGGAGAGACTGACATGCCTGTTATTGACCCTTTCCCCCCGTGTACATCTAAATGCCATACGCGCTGCTTTGTTCTGGACCGACTGCAACTGACCTATGTCCTACTTTGTTCCACATGACCACACAGCTGGGCAGTAGTTCAGGCACAACGAAACGAGGGCCTGTAAGACCTGTCTGGTCGACTGAGATGTCAAGAAGAGCAACGCCCTATCATGGACAGACCTCCTTCCTATTTTAGCAACCGTTGAGTCTCTATGTTGTGACCATGACAGATTGCTACGTAGGGTGACACCCAGCTGTTTAGTCTCCTCAACTTGCTCAGTAGCTGCATTATTCAATAATACATTTAAATAAGGTTTAGCGTTGAGCAAGGGATTTGTCCCAAAAATGATGCATTTTGTTTTTTGAGATACAGCATTTAGCACCAGCCTATTGTTAAGTAATAGTTATAAAACTGACTGGAGCTCTATGTTACGGAGGTCGGGGGTCAGCTATTTATTTGACTGTTTTTGCCGACGTGTCCTACTGTTGAGTCGTCAGCTTACACAGACACACAGGCTTTATTCAAGGTCATTGGAAGATCATTTGTAAAAACAGAAAACAATAATGGCCCTAGCCGGCTGCCCTGCGGTACACCACACTCAACCCGAATTTGCACGAGAGAGGCTTCCATTATGGAATCCCCTCTGTGTTATATTAGAAAGGTTACTCTCAATCCAAAATAAAGCAGAGGATGCAAATTCACAACACCTAAGTTTTTTCAGCGATATGTTATGATCATCGACATCAGCTCCCACAATCTTCTTACTATCAATTTCTTTCAGCCAATTTTTAAAAATGTATCATCCTTTTTTAACATTTTTTACTTGGCAAGTCAGTTAAGAACAAATTCTTATTTACAATGACGGCCTACCCCGACCCTATGGGACTCCCAATCACGGCCGAATGTGATACAGCCAAACCCAACTTTGAGAAATTATCAGCAGACATAGCTTACTTCAATTACGAGATAGCTAAAGGTTGCAGACCATGTTTTTCTCCATTAGGAGGACAAAGGTTGTAGACAATTTTGAATCTTTTAACCATACCACGTGGTTAAACTCCTAGACTATCGATACCGACAGAATAAGAACAAGTCTTTGATACTAATTACTAGTCTGCAGCTGGGAATTCGGTATCATTGAACGCGAAGAACGACAACCGCCGAAACATCCATTCTATAAAAAAATGAATGAATGTCACTCTGAACTATCCCCTCCAACCATTACCGAGAGAGAGAGGGAGAGAGATGGACAATTCTAAAAAAGAAATTAACTTTTCACCAGCGATCAAGACGACACACTGAGCGAAAATATATATATTGATTGCAATTGTTCCCGAATGAGTGAGCGTTCATGTGTAAGGATTAGCATTTCAATTGTTATAATCAGTAAATGTAGTGACTTTAGTCTACCCCCACTCCCCCTCTTGTCTAACAAGCCGTCATGCCTGTTCAACCCACTAGGGCACATTCTCATATAATTTAATGTAACCATATTTACCATGTTTGTTTGTTTATGCATTTCTGTGAAGTACTTAGTTAGTAATAAATACATGATTTAAGACAATTGATGTATGGATGACTCATAGTGAAGACAGGGTTCGTGCAGATAACCAACCATTTACGACGTTTGGAATGAGACTAATGTGAGGTACAGTAAATAATTCACTAATTCGAAAGACTAATTGATCAGATAAAATATCTGAAAAGTTATTTTCGGAAATTATAACTTTGTAATCTGAATATTTTTCCTTGGTGCCCCAACTTCCTAGTTAATTAGTTACGTGATTAAACATTTGATCGCGTAATAACTAATTACAGATAATCTTTGTTAAAAACTATCAGTCTTCAGTTAATGATAGTAAAGACACAACAGAAGTTAACATACACCTTAGTCGAATACATTTAAAGTCAGTTTTTCCGCACTTCCTGTCATTTAATCCTTGTAAATATTCCCTGTTTTAGGTCAGTTAGGATCACCACTTTATTTTAAGAATGTGAAATGTCAGAATAATAGTAGAGAGAATTATTTATTTCAGCTTTTATTTATTTCATCACATTCCTAGTGGGTCAGAAGTTTACATACACACAATTAGTATTTGGTAGCATTGCCTGTAAATTATTTAACTTGGGTCAAACGTTTCAGGTAGCCTTCCACAAGCTCCCCACAATAATTTGGGTGAGTTTTGGCCCATTCCTCCTGACAGAGCTGGTGTAACTTGTAGCGGTATTTATTAGAGAGGGGTAAAGAAAGATTTTGTTCGGGCGCCAGGCAGGTATTAACCATGCTGAAAGGAAAAGAGTAGAATAGAGAGAGTACCACTACCAGACCCACACACATCAGCAGAAGAGACTGCCTAGAGTGTAGCCTGTTTACCAGATAGCCAGAGGAGAGAAAAGAGAATACACACCATATAAAACCCACATCACAGCACAGGGGTAACCCCAACAAGAATACCTCATACAATAATACTAATACTAATAATGGCAGAGCAATTAAACAGTAACTTCATACAAGAACGAACCCAGTCATCAACAGAGGATTTGCAATAATCTGTATTATTTTCTAGTGGATGAGTGCAGAGGGTATGAATGTGGGGGTGTTCATCGACACAACAAAGGCCTTAAAAATGTCCACAGTCTTCTCGGCCACATGTCATTAGTACACCTCACCTCAATACAGTTCACATAACAATACACAACTTGCAAGCAACCTCCCTTTTAACTAAAATGTCCATCAAAATACTTCTGGCAGGGCAATAATAGTCCAGCTCTAATGAACTTCAATGGGAAGTGCATTTGAAAAATAGAGAGTCTGTTGCAGGGTAAAGCACTGGAACGAGAGGGAAAGAAAGAGAGAAAAAGAGAAATCTTAGCTGTGGTCTTCAGGCCTGCCGGTGTACGGTCTGACTGTCCGATGGTTTGTTGGTTTGTATGGTAAAGCTTCGCAACAATGTTGCTACTAATCCATGCGATCCATAATGGGCGCGGTCCCAAACAAAAACAACCACGATCTAAAGCGATCACACCGATGATTGAGTTAAATACTTTATAAACTACAAACGCTGAAAAACAAACAAAACTTCTGCAGCACAGCAAACACAATCAAACTGTCGCGCCAGCCAAGAGCCCCTCCCCAAAGAGCTGAATGAGCTCTCTTTATCTCCTCCTTCCTTAGTGCTCATGCGCTCTTAAAGTGGCAGTGCACGGAGAAGGCTCCGTGCAGATTTCGCCACAAACTGAGTCAGGTTTGTAGGCCTCCTTGCTAGCACACACCTTTTCAGTTCTGCCCACAAATGTTCTATAGGATTGAGGTCAGGGCTTTGTGATGGCCACTCCAATACCTTGACTTTGTTGTCCTTACGCCGTTTTGTCACAACTTTGGAAGTATGCTTGGGGTCATCGTCCATTTGGAAGATCCATTTGCATTCAAGCTTTAACTTCCTGACTGATGTCTTGAGATGTTGCTTCAATATATCCACATCATTTTCTATTTTGTGAAGTGCACCAGTCCCTCCTGCAGCAAAGCACCCCCACAACATGACGCTGCCAACCCCGTGCTTCACGGTTGGGATGGTGTTCTTCAACTCCAGTTTTGGAGCGGCCTTACACCTTTATATTTCACCTTTATTTAATCAGGAAGGCAAGTTGAGAACAAGTTCTCATTTATAATTTCATCCTGGCCAAGATAAAGCAAAGCAGTTCGACACAAACAACAACACAGAGTTACACACGGAGTAAAACAAACATACAGTCAAAAATACAGTATAAAAATAAGTCTATATACGATGTGAGCAAATGAGGTGAGATAAGGGGGGTAAAGGCAAAAAAAGGCCATGGTGGCAAAGTAAATACAATATAGCAAGTAAAACACTGGAATGGTAGATTTGCAATGGAAGAATGTTCAAAGTAGAAATAAAAATAATGTGTTTCAAAGGAGCAAAATAAATAAATTAATTAGTTTTACTGTGGATATAGATACTTTTGTACCTGTTTCCTCCAGCATCTTCACAAGGTCCTTTGCTGTTGTCCTGGGATTGATTTGCACTTTTCACACTAAAGTATGTTCATCTCTAGGAGACAGAACGCGTCTCCTTCCTGAGCGGTATGACGGCTGCGTGGTCCCATGGTGTTTATACTTGCGTACTATTGTTTGTACCTTCAGGCATTTGGAAATTACTCCCAGGGATGAACCAGACTTGTGGATGTCTACAATGTTTATTCTGAGGTCTTGGCTGATTTGTTTTGATTTTCCCATGATGTCAAGCAAAGAGGCACTGAGTTTGAAGGTGGGCCTTGAAATACATCCACAGGTACACCTCCAATTGACTCAAATGATGTCAGAAGCTTCTAAAGCCATGACATCATTTTCTGGAATTTTCCAAGCTGTTTAAAGGCACAGTTAACTTAGTGTATGTAAACTTCTGACCCACTGGAATTGTGATACAGTGAATTATAAGTGAAATAATCTGTCTAAA
>NC_088240.1:84592-154592 GCF_036934945.1 Oncorhynchus masou masou
ACCACTAGGGCACCTGTCAGTAACCACTAGGTCACCTGTCTCTAACCACAAGGTCACCTGTCTCTAACCACTAGGTCACCTGTCTCTAACCACGAGGTCACCTGTCTCTAACCACTAGGCTACCTGTCTCTAACCACTAGGCTACCTGTCTCTAACCACTAGGGCACATGTCTCTAACCACTAGGCTACCTGTCTCTAACCACTAGGCTACCTGTCTCTAACCACTAGGGCACATGTCTCTAACCACTAGGCTACCTGTCTCTAACCACTATGCTACCTGTCTCTAACCACTAGGTTACCTGTCTCTAACCACTATGCTACCTGTCTCTAACCAGGTATGCTACCTGTCTCTAACCACTCTGCTACCTGTCTCTAACCACTATGTACCTGTCTCTAACCACTAGGTTACCTGTCTCTAACCACTAGGCTACCTGTCTCTAACCACTATGCTACCTGTCTCTAACCACTAGGTTACCTGTCTCTAACCACTAGGCTACCTGTCTCTAACCACTATGCTACCTGTCTCTAACCACTAGGTCTCCTGTCTCTAACCACTAGGTCTCCTGTCTCTAACCACTAGGGCACCTGTCTCTAACCACTAGGTCTCCTGTCTCTAACCACAAGGTCACCTGTCTCTAACCACTAGGTCTCCTGTCTCTAACCACAAGGTCACCTGTCTCTAACAACTAGGGCACCTGTCTCTAACCACGAGGTCACCTGTCTCTAACCACGAGGTCACCTGTCTCTAACCACTAGGGCACCTGTCTCTAACCACTAGGGCACCTGTCTCTAACCACGAGGTCACCTGTCTCTAACCACGAGGTCACCTGTCTCTAACCACTAGGGCACCTGTCTCTAACCACTAGGGCACATGTCTCTAACCACTAGGTCACCTGTCTCTAACCACTAGGTGACCTGTCTCTAACCACTAGGTCACCTGTCTCTAACCACTAGGTCACCTGTCTCTAACCACTAGGTCACCTGTCTCTAACCACTAGGTCACCTGTCTCTAACCACTAGGTCACCTGTCTCTAACCACTATGCTACCTGTCTCTAACCACTAGGCTACCTGTCTCTAACCACTAGGTTACCTGTCTCTAACCACTATGCTACCTGTCTCTAACCACTATGCTACCTGTTTCTAACCACTATGCTACCTGTCTCTAACCACTATGCTACCTGTCTCTAACCACTATGCTACCTGTCTCTAACCACTAGGCTACCTGTCTCTAACCACTAGGTTACCTGTCTCTAACCACTATAGTCACCTGTCTCTAACCACTAGGTCTACCTGTCTCTAACCACTATGCTACCTGTCTCTAACCACTAGGTCACCTGTCTCTAACCACTAGGTCTACCTGTCTCTAACCACTAGGTTACCTGTCTCTAACCACTATGTCACCTGTCTCTAACCACTAGGTCACCTGTCTCTAACCACTAGGTCACCTGTCTCTAACCACTAGGTCACCTGTCTCTAACCACTAGGTCTCCTGTCTCTAACCACTAGGTCTCCTGTCTCTAACCACAAGGTCACCTGTCTCTAACCACTAGGGCACCTGTCTCTAACCACTAGGTCTCCTGTCTCTAACCACAAGGTCACCTGTCTCTAACCACTAGGTCACCTGTCTCTAACCACTAGGGCACCTGTCTCTAACCACTAGGTCACCTGTCTCTAACCACTAGGTCACATGTCTCTAACCACTAGGTCACCTGTCTCTAACCACTAGGTCACCTGTCTCTAACCACTAGGTCACCTGTCTCTAACCACTAGGTCACCTGTCTCTAACCACTAGGTCACCTGTCTCTAACCACTAGGTCACCTGTCTCTAACCACTAGGTCACCTGTCTCTAACCACTAGGTCACCTGTCTCTAACCACTAGGTCACCTGTCTCTAACCACTAGGTCACCTGTCTCTAACCACTAGGTCACATGTCAATCCACTAGGTCACCTGTCTCTAACCACTAGGTCACATGTCTCTAACCACTAGGTCACATGTCTCTAACCACTAGGTCACCTGTCTCTGACCACTAGGTCACCTGTCTCTAACCACTATGCTACCTGTCTCTAACCACTCTGCTACCTGTCTCTAACCACTATGCTACCTGTCTCTAACCACTAGGTTACCTGTCTCTAACCACTAGGCTACCTGTCTCTAACCACTATGCTACCTGTCTCTAACCACTAGGTTACCTGTCTCTAACCACTAGGCTACCTGTCTCTAACCACTATGCTACCTGTCTCTAACCACTAGGTCTCCTGTCTCTAACCACTAGGTCTCCTGTCTCTAACCACTAGGGCACCTGTCTCTAACCACTAGGTCTCCTGTCTCTAACCACAAGGTCACCTGTCTCTAACCACTAGGTCTCCTGTCTCTAACCACAAGGTCACCTGTCTCTAACAACTAGGGCACCTGTCTCTAACCACGAGGTCACCTGTCTCTAACCACGAGGTCACCTGTCTCTAACCACTAGGGCACCTGTCTCTAACCACTAGGGCACCTGTCTCTAACCACGAGGTCACCTGTCTCTAACCACGAGGTCACCTGTCTCTAACCACTAGGGCACCTGTCTCTAACCACTAGGGCACATGTCTCTAACCACTAGGTCACCTGTCTCTAACCACTAGGTGACCTGTCTCTAACCACTAGGTCACCTGTCTCTAACCACTAGGTCACCTGTCTCTAACCACTAGGTCACCTGTCTCTAACCACTAGGTCACCTGTCTCTAACCACTAGGTCACCTGTCTCTAACCACTATGCTACCTGTCTCTAACCACTAGGCTACCTGTCTCTAACCACTGGGTTACCTGTCTCTAACCACTATGCTACCTGTCTCTAACCACTATGCTACCTGTTTCTAACCACTATGCTACCTGTCTCTAACCACTATGCTACCTGTCTCTAACCACTATGCTACCTGTCTCTAACCACTAGGCTACCTGTCTCTAACCACTAGGTTACCTGTCTCTAACCACTGCTACCTGTCTCTAACCACTATGCTACCTGTCTCTAAACTATGCTACCTGTCTCTAACCACTATGTCTACCTGTCTCTAACCACTATGCTACCTGTCTCTAACCACTAGGTTACCTGTCTCTAACCACTATGCTACCTGTCTCTAACCACTAGGTCACCTGTCTCTAACCACTAGGTCACCTGTCTCTAACCACTAGGTCACCTGTCTCTAACCACTAGGTCTCCTGTCTCTAACCACTAGGTCTCCTGTCTCTAACCACAAGGTCACCTGTCTCTAACCACTAGGGCACCTGTCTCTAACCACTAGGTCTCCTGTCTCTAACCACAAGGTCACCTGTCTCTAACCACCTAGGTCACCTGTCTCTAACCACTAGGGCACCTGTCTCTAACCACTAGGTCACCTGTCTCTAACCACTAGGTCACATGTCTCTAACCACTAGGTCACCTGTCTCTAACCACTAGGTCACCTGTCTCTAACCACTAGGTCACCTGTCTCTAACCACTAGGTCACCTGTCTCTAACCACTAGGTCACCTGTCTCTAACCACTAGGTCACCTGTCTCTAACCACTAGGTCACCTGTCTCTAACCACTAGGTCTGTCTCTAACCACTAGGTCACCTGTCTCTAACCACTAGGTCACCTGTCTCTAACCACTAGGTCACATGTCTCTAACCACTAGGTCACCTGTCTCTAACCACTAGGTCACATGTCTCTAACCACTAGGTCTGTCTCTAACCACTAGGTCACCTGTCTCTGACCACTAGGTCACCTGTCTCTAACCACTATGCTACCTGTCTCTCAGGAAACCACTCTGCTACCTGTCTCTAACCACAACATGAGTCTGTCTCTAACCACTAGGTTACCTGTCTCTAACCACTAGGCTACCTGTCTCTAACCACTAGTCTACCTGTCTCTAACCACTAGGTTACCTGTCTCTAACCACTAGGCACCTGTCTCTAACCAATACAACACTAGGTCTCCTGTCTCTAACCACTAGGTCTCCTGTCTCTAACCACTAGGGCACCTGTCTCTAACCACTAGGTCTCCTGTCTCTAACCACAAGGTCACCTGTCTCTAACCACTAGGTCTCCTGTCTCTAACCACAAGGTCACCTGTCTCTAACAACTAGGGCACCTGTCTCTAACCACGAGGTCACCTGTCTCTAACCACTAGGTCACCTGTCTCTAACCACTAGGGCACCTGTCTCTAACCACTACACCTGTCTCTAACCACGAGGTCACCTGTCTCTAACCACGAGGTCACCTGTCTCTAACCACTAGGGCACCTGTCTCTAACCACTAGGGCACATGTCTCTAACCACTAGGTCACCTGTCTCTAACCACAGGTGACCTGTCTCTAACCACTAGGTCACCTGTCTCTAACCACTAGGTCACCTGTCTCTAACCACTAGGTCACCTGTCTCTAACCACTAGGTCACCTGTCTCTAACCACTAGGTCACCTGTCTCTAACCACTATGTACCTGTCTCTAACCACTAGGCTACCTGTCTCTAACCAAGGTTACCTGTCTCTAACCACTATGCTACCTGTCTCTAACCACTATGCTACCTGTTTCTAACCACTATGCTACCTGTCTCTAACCACTATGCTACCTGTCTCTAACCACTATGCTACCTGTCTCTAACCACTAGGCTACCTGTCTCTAACCACAGGTTACCTGTCTCTAACCACTATGCTACCTGTCTCTAACCACTATGCTACCTGTCTCTAACCACTATGCTACCTGTCTCTAACCACTAGTACCTGTCTCTAACCACTATCTCTGTCTCTAACCACTAGGTTACCTGTCTCTAACCACTATGCTACCTGTCTCTAACCACTAGGTCACCTGTCTCTAACCACTAGGTCACCTGTCTCTAACCACTAGGTCACCTGTCTCTAACCACTAGGTCTCCTGTCTCTAACCACTAGGTCTCCTGTCTCTAACCACAAGGTCACCTGTCTCTAACCACAGGGCACCTGTCTCTAACCACTAGGTCTCCTGTCTCTAACCACAAGGTCACCTGTCTCTAACCACGAGGTCACCTGTCTCTAACCACTAGGGCACCTGTCTCTAACCACTAGGTCACACTGTCTCTAACCACTAGGTCACATGTCTCTAACCACTAGGTCACCTGTCTCTAACCACAGGTCACCTGTCTCTAACCACTAGGTCACTGTCTCTAACCACTAGGTCACCTGTCTCTAACCACAGGTCACCTGTCTCTAACCACAGGTCACCTGTCTCTAACCACTAGGTCACCTGTCTCTAACCACTAGGTCACCTGTCTCTCTAACCACTAGGTCACCTGTCTCTAACCACTAGGTCACCTGTCTCTAACCACTAGGTCACATGTCTCTAACCACTAGGTCACCTGTCTCTAACCACTAGGTCACCTGTCTCTAACCACTAGGTCACATGTCTCTAACCACTAGGTCACCTGTCTCTAACCACTAGGTCACCTGTCTCTAACCACTAGGCTCCCTGTTACCCCAACATCCCTAGTATAACATGGGTGTCTATAGACTAGTGCAACACTTGTTTTACAGGAAAAGCAGCATTACTAGCAGTAAGTTAAGCCTGGGGACATCAGACCGGCGTGGCCCTGAGGCGTGGCCCTGAGGCGTGCCCCTGAGGCCCGGAGGAGAATCAGGGGAGCGTGGTGTCGTGGCCTGGCGGAGACAGACAGAGTGGATACTGTAGTGTGGTGACTGAAGGCTGAGGTCCGATGGGGCCGTGGGAAACATAATCCCTCTGCTCTCCTCCTCAGGAAAACTCTTCTCTGTACTCTCCTCTCATCCTTTTATTGTTTCCTCTGCTGTGTATCAATACAATTAGAGAGAGTCTGTCGCTTGTTCCATGGTCCTTCTGGTGTCACCAAGTCTTTGAAGCCTGAGGCTGGTGGTGGGAGGGAGGAGAGACAGAAGGGAGCGAGGCCAAACCAAGCAGCTTTCTCTCCTCACCTATTGTTTCTCCGTCTGACTAGTCTCTCAGAAAACAACACTGAGTCTCTCAGGAATACAACACTGAGTCTCTCTCTCAGAAAACAACACTGAGTCTCTCAGAAAACAACACTGAGTCTCTCTCTCAGAAAACAACACTGAGTCTCTCTCAGAAAACAACACTGAGTCTCTCAGGAATACAACACTGAGTCTCTCTCTCAGAAAACAACACTGAGTCTCTCTCTCAGAAAACAACACTGAGTCTCTCTCAGAAAACAACACTGAGTCTCTCTCTCAGAAAACAACACTGAGTCTCTCAGAAAACAACACTGAGTCTCTCTCTCAGAAAACAACACTGAGTCTCTCTCAGAAAACAACACTGAGTCTCTCAGGAATACAACACTGAGTCTCTCTCTCAGAAAACAACACTGAGTCTCTCTCAGAAAACAACACTGAGTCTCTCTCTCAGAAAACAACACTGAGTCTCTCTCAGAAAACAACACTGAGTCTCTCTCTCAGAAAACAACACTGAGTCTCTCAGGAATACAACACTGAGACAGGCCTCAATAATGACAGGCGTGAGACAGGCCTCAATCAGACAGGCGTGAATCAGACAGGCGTGAACCAGACCGGTGTGAACCAGACCAGCGTGAATCAGACCGGTGAAGAACCAGACAGCGTGAATCAGACCAGTGTGAATCAGACCAGCGTGAATCAGACCGGTGTGAACCAGACAGGCGTGAACCAGACCGGCGTGAACCAGACAGGCGTGAATCAGACCAGTGTGAACCAGACCGGCGTGAACCAGACAGGCGTGAATCAGACCAGTGTGAACCAGACCGGCGTGAATCAGACCAGCGTGAACCAGACAGGCGTGAATCAGACCAGTGTGAACCAGACCGGCGTGAATCAGACCAGTGTGAACCAGACAGGCGTGAACCAGACAGGTGTGAATCAGACCAGTGTGAACCAGACCGGCGTGAACCAGACAGGCGTGAACCAGACAGGCCTCAATAATGACAGGCGTGAATCAGACCAGTGTGAACCAGACCGGCGTGAATCAGACCAGCGTGAACCAGACAGGCGTGAACCAGACCAGTGTGAACCAGACCGGCGTGAACCAGACAGGTGTGAATCAGACCAGTGTGAACCAGACCGCGTGAATCAGACCAGCGTGAACCAGACAGGCGTGAACCAGACAGGTGTGAACCAGACAGGTGTGAACCAGACCGGCGTGAACCAGACAGGTGTCTTGTGCCATATATTATTTTGACATATTTGCCACTGCTCAACTAAAAACATCTTGGTTGACAGCCTATCAACCAAACAATCGACCAGTCGACTAAATGGCGTCAGCCCAGACTGGACACCTCCCCCTGCGACTGGATCCTGGACTTCCTGCCGGGTCGGCCCCAGGTGTTGAGGGTAGGGTAGGTAACTCCAGGGCTTACTCCCCTCTTGTACTCCCTTTAAACCCACGACTGCATGGAAACGCGCGACTCGCAAAGTTGGCCTGATCACCGACGGCGCTGATCCTACAGGGAGGAGGTCAGAGACTTGGCAGTGTGACGCCATGACAACGGCCTCTCCCTCAACTTCAGTAAGACAAAGGAACTGATCGTGAACTACAGGGGGGGGTTCAAGTTCCACACACACCCATCCATCTGAAGAGCACACAACAGCGCCTCAACCATCTGAAGAGCACACAACAGCGACTCATCCATCTGAAGAGCACACAACAGCGCCTCATCCATCTGAAGAGCACACAACAGCGCCTCATCCATCTGAAGAGCACACAACAGCGACTCATCCATCTGAAGAGCACACAACAGCGCCTCATCCATCTGAAGAGCACACAACATCGCCTCATCCATCTGAAGAGCACACAACATCGCCTCATCCATCTGAAGAGCACACAACAGCGCCTCATCCATCTGAAGAGCACACAACATCGCCTCATCCATCTGAAGAGCACACAACAGCGCCTCAACCATCTGAAGAGCACACAACAGCACCTCATCCATCTGAAGAGAACACAACAGCGCCTCATCCATCTGAAGAGCACACAACATCGCCTCATCCATCTGAAGAGCACACAACATCGCCTCATCCATCTGAAGAGCACACAACAGCGCCTCATCCATCTGAAGAGCACACAACAGCGCCTCAACCATCTGAAGAGCACACAACAGCGCCTCATCCATCTGAAGAGCACACAACAGCGCCTCATCCATCTGAAGAGCACACAACAGCGCCTCATCCATCTGAAGAGCACACAACATCGCCTCATCCATCTGAAGAGCACACAACAGCGCCTCATCCATCTGAAGAGCACACAACAGCGCCTCATCCATCTGAAGAGCACACAACAGCGCCTCATCCATCTGAAGAGCACACAACATCTATCTACACTGACTCTATCTGCACTGACTCTATCTGCACTGACTCTATCTGCACTGACTCTATCTGCACTGACTCTTGTGTTATTATTTTTCTTTAAACTAATACATTTTAACTCTGTATTGTTTGGAAGGATTCATAAGCATGTCACAGTTTTTGCATGTTGTCCTCTAGTTATCATCAGTACAGTAGGGTAGAGTTGTCCTCTAGTTAACAGCTTTACAGTAGGGTAGAGTTGTCCTCTAGTTAACATCAGTACAGTAGGGTAGAGTTGTCCTCTAGTTAACAGCTTTACAGTAGGGTAGAGTTGTCCTCTAGTTAACATCAGTACAGTAGGGTAGAGTTGTCCTCTAGTTAACATCAGTACAGTAGGGTAGAGTTGTCCTCTAGTTAACATCAGTACAGTAGGGTAGAGTTGTCCTCTAGTTAGCATCAGTACAGTAGGGTAGAGTTGTCCTCTAGTTAACATCAGTACAGTAGAGTAGAGTTGTCCTCTAGTTAACATCAGTACAGTAGGGTAGAGTTGTCTTCCAGTTAACATCAGTACAGTAGGGTAGAGTTGTCCTCTAGTTAACATCAGTACAGTAGGGTAGAGTTGTCCTCTAGTTAACATCAGTACAGTAGGGTAGAGTTGTCAACTAGTTAACAGCAGTACTAGTTAGTTATCATCAGTACAGTAGGGTAGAGTTGTCCTCTAGTTATCATCAGTACAGTAGGGTAGAGTTGTCCTCTAGTTATCATCAGTACAGTAGGGTAGAGTTGTCCTCTAGTTAACATCAGTACAGTAGGGTAGAGTTGTCAACTAGTTAACAGCAGTACAGTAGGGTAGAGTTGTCCTCTAGTTATCATCAGTACAGTAGGGTAGAGTTGTCCTCTAGTTAACATCAGTACAGTAGGGTAGAGTTGTCCTCTAGTTATCATCAGTACAGTAGGGTAGAGTTGTCCTCTAGTTATCATCAGTACAGTAGGGTAGAGTTGTCCTCTAGTTAACAGCAGTACAGTAGGGTAGAGTTGTCCTCTAGTTAACATCAGTAGGGTAGAGTTGTCCTCTAGTTAACAGCAGTACAGTAGGGTAGAGTTGTCCTCTAGTTAACATCAGTACAGTAGGGTAGAGTTGTCCTCTAGTTAACATCAGTACAGTAGGGTAGAGTTGTCCTCTAGTTAACATCAGTACAGTAGGGTAGAGTTGTCCTCTAGTTAACATCAGTACAGTAGGGTAGAGTTGTCCTCTAGTTAACATCAGTACAGTAGGGTAGAGTTGTCCTCTAGTTAACATCAGTACAGTAGGGTAGAGTTGTCCTCTAGTTAACAGCAGTACAGTAGGGTAGAGTTGTCCTCTAGTTAACATCAGTACAGTAGGGTAGAGTTGTCCTCTAGTTAACATCAGTACAGTAGGGTAGAGTTGTCCTCTAGTTAACATCAGTACAGTAGGGTAGAGTTGTCCTCTAGTTAACATCAGTACAGTAGGGTAGAGTTGTCCTCTAGTTAACAGCAGTACAGTAGGGTAGAGTTGTCCTCTAGTTAACATCAGTACAGTAGGGTAGAGTTGTCCTCTAGTTAACATCAGTACAGTAGGGTAGAGTTGTCCTCTAGTTAACATCAGTACAGTAGGGTAGAGTTGTCCTCTAGTTAACATCAGTACAGTAGGGTAGAGTTGTCAACTAGTTAACAGCAGTACAGTAGGGTAGAGTTGTCCTCTAGTTATCATCAGTACAGTAGGGTAGAGTTGTCCTCTAGTTAACATCAGTACAGTAGGGTAGAGTTGTCCTCTAGTTATCATCAGTACAGTAGGGTAGAGTTGTCCTCTAGTTATCATCAGTACAGTAGGGTAGAGTTGTCCTCTAGTTAACAGCAGTACAGTAGGGTAGAGTTGTCCTCTAGTTAACATCAGTAGGGTAGAGTTGTCCTCTAGTTAACAGCAGTACAGTAGGGTAGAGTTGTCCTCTAGTTATCATCAGTACAGTAGGGTAGAGTTGTCCTCTAGTTAACATCAGTACAGTAGGGTAGAGTTGTCCTCTAGTTAACATCAGTACAGTAGGGTAGAGTTGTCCTCTAGTTAACATCAGTACAGTAGGGTAGAGTTGTCCTCTAGTTAACATCAGTACAGTAGGGTAGAGTTGTCCTCTAGTTAACATCAGTACAGTAGGGTAGAGTTGTCCTCTAGTTAACAGCAGTACAGTAGGGTAGAGTTGTCCTCTAGTTAACATCAGTACAGTAGGGTAGAGTTGTCCTCTAGTTAACATCAGTACAGTAGGGTAGAGTTGTCCTCTAGTTAACAGCAGTACAGTAGGGTAGAGTTGTCCTCTAGTTAACATCAGTACAGTAGGGTAGAGTTGTCCTCTAGTTAACATCAGTACAGTAGGGTAGAGTTGTCCTCTAGTTAACATCAGTACAGTAGGGTAGAGTTGTCCTCTAGTTAACAGCAGTACAGTAGGGTAGAGTTGTCCTCTAGTTAACATCAGTACAGTAGGGTAGAGTTGTCCTCTAGTTAACATCAGTACAGTAGGGTAGAGTTGTCCTCTAGTTAACATCAGTACAGTAGGGTAGAGTTGTCCTCTAGTTAACATCAGTACAGTAGGGTAGAGTTGTCCTCTAGTTAACAGCAGTACAGTAGGGTAGAGTTGTCCTCTAGTTAACATCAGTACAGTAGGGTAGAGTTGTCCTCTAGTTAACATCAGTACAGTAGGGTAGAGTTGTCCTCTAGTTAACAGCAGTACAGTAGGGTAGAGTTGTCCTCTAGTTAACATCAGTACAGTAGGGTAGAGTTGTCCTCTAGTTAACATCAGTACAGTAGGGTAGAGTTGTCTTCAGTTAACAGCAGTATAGTAGGGTAGAGTTGTCCTAGTTAACATCAGTTAACATCAGTACAGTAGGGTAGAGTTGTCCTCTAGTTAACATCAGTACAGTAGGGTAGAGTTGTCCTCTAGTTAACAGCAGTACAGTAGGGTAGAGTTGTCCTCTAGTTAACATCAGTAGGGTAGAGTTGTCCTCTAGTTAACAGCAGTACAGTAGGGTAGAGTTGTCCTCTAGTTAACATCAGTACAGTAGGGTAGAGTTGTCCTCTAGTTAACATCAGTACAGTAGGGTAGAGTTGTCCTCTAGTTAACATCAGTACAGTAGGGTAGAGTTGTCCTCTAGTTAACATCAGTACAGTAGGGTAGAGTTGTCCTCTAGTTAACAGCAGTACAGTAGGGTAGAGTTGTCCTCTAGTTAACATCAGTACAGTAGGGTAGAGTTGTCCTCTAGTTAACATCAGTACAGTAGGGTAGAGTTGTCCTCTAGTTAACAGCAGTACAGTAGGGTAGAGTTGTCCTCTAGTTAACATCAGTACAGTAGGGTAGAGTTGTCCTCTAGTTAACATCAGTACAGTAGGGTAGAGTTGTCCTCTAGTTAACATCAGTACAGTAGGGTAGAGTTGTCCTCTAGTTAACATCAGTACAGTAGGGTAGAGTTGTCCTCTAGTTAACAGCAGTACAGTAGGGTAGAGTTGTCCTCTAGTTAACATCAGTACAGTAGGGTAGAGTTGTCCTCTAGTTAACATCAGTACAGTAGGGTAGAGTTGTCTTCCAGTTAACAGCAGTATAGTAGGGTAGAGTTGTCCTCTAGTTAACATCAGTAGGGTAGAGTTGTCTTCCAGTTAACATCAGTACAGTAGGGTAGAGTTGTCCTCTAGTTAACATCAGTACAGTAGGGTAGAGTTGTCCTCTAGTTAACAGCAGTACAGTAGGGTAGAGTTGTCCTCTAGTTAACATCAGTAGGGTAGAGTTGTCCTCTAGTTAACAGCAGTACAGTAGGGTAGAGTTGTCCTCTAGTTAACATCAGTACAGTAGGGTAGAGTTGTCCTCTAGTTAACATCAGTACAGTAGGGTAGAGTTGTCCTCTAGTTAACATCAGTATAGTAGGGTAGAGTTGTCCTCTAGTTAACATCAGTACAGTAGGGTAGAGTTGTCCTCTAGTTAGCATCAGTACAGTAGGGTAGAGTTGTCCTCTAGTTAACATCAGTACAGTAGGGTAGAGTTGTCCTCCAGTTAACATCAGTAGGGTAGAGTTGTCCTCTAGTTAACATCAGTAGGGTAGAGTTGTCCTCTAGTTAACATCAGTACAGTAGGGTAGAGTTGTCCTCTAGTTAACATCAGTACAGTAGGGTAGAGTTGTCCTCTAGTTAACATCAGTACAGTAGGGTAGAGTTGTCCTCTAGTTAACATCAGTACAGTAGGGTAGAGTTGTCCTCTAGTTATCATCAGTACAGTAGGGTAGAGTTGTCCTCCAGTTAACATCAGTACAGTAGGGTAGAGTTGTCCTCCAGTTAACATCAGTACAGTAGGGTAGAGTTGTCCTCTAGTTAACATCAGTACAGTAGGGTAGAGTTGTCCTCTAGTTAACATCAGTACAGTAGGGTAGAGTTGTCCTCTAGTTATCATCAGTACAGTAGGGTAGAGTTGTCCTCTAGTTAACATCAGTACAGTAGGGTAGAGTTGTCCTCTAGTTAACATCAGTACAGTAGGGTAGAGTTGTCCTCTAGTTAACATCAGTACAGTAGGGTAGAGTTGTCCTCTAGTTAACATCAGTACAGTAGGGTAGAGTTGTCCTCTAGTTAACATCAGTACAGTAGGGTAGAGTTGTCCTCTAGTTAACATCAGTACAGTAGGGTAGAGTTGTCCTCTAGTTAACATCAGTACAGTAGGGTAGAGTTGTCCTCTAGTTAACAGCAGTACAGTAGGGTAGAGTTGTCCTCTAGTTAACATCAGTACAGTAGGGTAGAGTTGTCCTCTAGTTAACATCAGTACAGTAGGTTAGAGTTGTCCTCTAGTTAACATCAGTACAGTAGGGTAGAGTTGTCCTCTAGTTAGCATCAGTACAGTAGGGTAGAGTTGTCCTCTAGTTAACATGAGTACAGTAGGGTAGAGTTGTCCTCTAGTTATCATCAGTACAGTAGGGTAGAGTTGTCTTCCAGTTAACAGCAGTACAGTAGGGTAGAGTTGTCCTCTAGTTAACATCAGTACAGTAGGGTAGAGTTGTCCTCTAGTTAACATCAGTACAGTAGGGTAGAGTTGTCCTCTAGTTAACGTCAGTACAGTAGGGTAGAGTTGTCCTCTAGTTAACATCAGTACAGTAGGGTAGAGTTGTCCTCTAGTTAGCATCAGTACAGTAGGGTAGAGTTGTCCTCTAGTTAACATGAGTACAGTAGGGTAGAGTTGTCCTCTAGTTATCATCAGTACAGTAGGGTAGAGTTGTCTTCCAGTTAACAGCAGTACAGTAGGGTAGAGTTGTCCTCTAGTTAACATCAGTACAGTAGGGTAGAGTTGTCCTCTAGTTAACATCAGTATAGTAGGGTAGAGTTGTCCTCTAGTTAACATCAGTACAGTAGGGTAGAGTTGTCCTCTAGTTAACATCAGTACAGTAGGGTAGAGTTGTCCTCTAGTTAACATCAGTAGGGTAGAGTTGTCCTCTAGTTAACATCAGTACAGTAGGGTAGAGTTGTCCTCTAGTTAACATCAATACAGTAGGGTAGAGTTGTCCTCTAGTTAACAGCAGTACAGTAGGGTAGAGTTGTCCTCTAGTTAACATCAGTACAGTAGGGTAGAGTTGTCCTCCAGTTAACATCAGTAGGGTAGAGTTGTCCTCCAGTTAACATCAGTACAGTAGGGTAGAGTTGTCCTCTAGTTAACATCAGTACAGTAGGGTAGAGTTGTCCTCTAGTTAACATCAGTACAGTAGGGTAGAGTTGTCCTCTAGTTAACATCAGTACAGTAGGGTAGAGTTGTCCTCTAGTTAACAGCAGTACAGTAGGGTAGAGTTGTCCTCTAGTTAACAGCAGTACAGTAGGGTAGAGTTGTCCTCCAGTTAACATCAGTACAGTAGGGTAGAGTTGTCCTCTAGTTAACATCAGTACAGTAGGGTAGAGTTGTCCTCTAGTTAACAGCAGTACAGTAGGGTAGAGTTGTCCTCTAGTTAACAGCAGTACAGTAGGGTAGAGTTGTCCTCTAGTTAACATCAGTACAGTAGGGTAGAGTTGTCCTCTAGTTAACATCAGTATAGTAGGGTAGAGTTGTCCTCTAGTTAACATCAGTACAGTAGGGTAGAGTTGTCCTCCAGTTAACATCAGTACAGTAGGGTAGAGTTGTCCTCTAGTTAACATCAGTACAGTAGGGTAGAGTTGTCCTCTAGTTAACATCAGTACAGTAGGGTAGAGTTGTCCTCTAGTTAACAGCAGTACAGTAGGGTAGAGTTTTCCTCTAGTTAACATCAGTACAGAAGGG
Organism: Oncorhynchus masou masou; assembly: GCF_036934945.1. Lineage (NCBI taxonomy): Eukaryota > Metazoa > Chordata > Actinopteri > Salmoniformes > Salmonidae > Oncorhynchus > Oncorhynchus masou. Next base: position 99,171 of record NC_088240.1, read on the forward strand.
TAGAGTTGTCCTCTAGTTAACAGCAGTACAGTAGGGTAGAGTTGTCCTCTAGTTAACATCAGTACAGTAGGGTAGAGTTGTCCTCTAGTTAACATCAGTACAGTAGGGTAGAGTTGTCCTCTAGTTAACATCAGTACAGTAGGGTAGAGTTGTCCTCTAGTTAACATCAGTACAGTAGGGTAGAGTTGTCCTCTAGTTAACATCAGTACAGTAGGGTAGAGTTGTCCTCTAGTTAACATCAGTAGGGTAGAGTTGTCCTCTAGTTAACATCAGTACAGTAGGGTAGAGTTGTCCTCTAGTTAACATCAGTACAGAAGGGTAGAGTTGTCCTCTAGTTAACAGCAGTACAGTAGGGTAGAGTTGTCCTCTAGTTAACATCAGTACAGTAGGGTAGAGTTGTCCTCTAGTTAACAGCAGTACAGTAGGGTAGAGTTGTCCTCTAGTTAACATCAGTACAGTAGGGTAGAGTTGTCCTCTAGTTAACATCAGTACAGTAGGGTAGAGTTGTCCTCTAGTTAACAGCAGTACAGTAGGGTAGAGTTGTCCTCTAGTTAACATCAGTACAGTAGGGTAGAGTTGTCCTCTAGTTAACAGCAGTACAGTAGGGTAGAGTTGTCCTCTAGTTAACATCAGTACAGTAGGGTAGAGTTGTCCTCTAGTTAACATCAGTACAGTAGGGTAGAGTTGTCCTCTAGTTAACATCAGTACAGTAGGGTAGAGTTGTCCTCTAGTTAACATCAGTACAGTAGGGTAGAGTTGTCCTCTAGTTAACATCAGTACAGTAGGGTAGAGTTGTCCTCTAGTTAACATCAGTACAGTAGGGTAGAGTTGTCCTCTAGTTAACATCAGTACAGTAGGGTAGAGTTGTCCTCTAGTTAACAGCAGTACAGTAGGGTAGAGTTGTCCTCTAGTTAACATCAGTACAGTAGGGTAGAGTTGTCCTCTAGTTAACAGCAGTACAGTAGGGTAGAGTTGTCCTCTAGTTAACAGCAGTACAGTAGGGTAGAGTTGTCCTCCAGTTAACATCAGTACAGTAGGGTAGAGTTGTCCTCTAGTTAACATCAGTACAGTAGGGTAGAGTTGTCCTCTAGTTAACAGCAGTACAGTAGGGTAGAGTTGTCCTCTAGTTAACAGCAGTACAGTAGGGTAGAGTTGTCCTCTAGTTAACATCAGTACAGTAGGGTAGAGTTGTCCTCTAGTTAACATCAGTATAGTAGGGTAGAGTTGTCCTCTAGTTAACATCAGTACAGTAGGGTAGAGTTGTCCTCCAGTTAACATCAGTACAGTAGAGTAGAGTTGTCCTCTAGTTAACATCAGTACAGTAGGGTAGAGTTGTCCTCTAGTTAACAGCAGTACAGTAGGGTAGAGTTGTCCTCTAGTTAACATCAGTACAGTAGGGTAGAGTTGTCCTCTAGTTAACATCAGTATAGTAGGGTAGAGTTGTCCTCTAGTTAGCATCAGTACAGTAGGGTAGAGTTGTCCTCTAGTTAACATCAGTACAGTAGGGTAGAGTTGTCCTCCAGTTAACATCAGTACAGTAGGGTAGAGTTGTCCTCTAGTTAACATCAGTACAGTAGGGTAGAGTTGTCCTCTAGTTAACAGCAGTACAGTAGGGTAGAGTTGTCCTCTAGTTAACATCAGTACAGTAGGGTAGAGTTGTCCTCTAGTTAACATCAGTATAGTAGGGTAGAGTTGTCCTCTAGTTAACATCAGTACAGTAGGGTAGAGTTGTCCTCTAGTTAACATCAGTACAGTAGGGTAGAGTTGTCCTCTAGTTAACAGCAGTACAGTAGGGTAGAGTTGTCCTCTAGTTAACATCAGTACAGAAGGGTAGAGTTGTCCTCTAGTTAACAGCAGTACAGTAGGGTAGAGTTGTCCTCTAGTTAACATCAGTACAGTAGGGTAGAGTTGTCCTCTAGTTAACATCAGTACAGTAGGGTAGAGTTGTCCTCTAGTTAACATCAGTACAGTAGGGTAGAGTTGTCCTCTAGTTAACATCAGTACAGTAGGGTAGAGTTGTCCTCTAGTTAACATCAGTACAGTAGGGTAGAGTTGTCCTCTAGTTAACATCAGTAGGGTAGAGTTGTCCTCTAGTTAACATCAGTACAGTAGGGTAGAGTTGTCCTCTAGTTAACATCAGTACATAAGGGTAGAGTTGTCCTCTAGTTAACAGCAGTACAGTAGGGTAGAGTTGTCCTCTAGTTAACATCAGTACAGTAGGGTAGAGTTGTCCTCTAGTTAACATCAGTACAGTAGGGTAGAGTTGTCCTCTAGTTAACAGCAGTACAGTAGGGTAGAGTTGTCCTCTAGTTAACAGCAGTACAGTAGGGTAGAGTTGTCCTCTAGTTAACATCAGTACAGTAGGGTAGAGTTGTCCTCTAGTTAACAGCAGTACAGTAGGGTAGAGTTGTCCTCTAGTTAACATCAGTACAGTAGGGTAGAGTTGTCCTCTAGTTAACATCAGTACAGTAGGGTAGAGTTGTCCTCTAGTTAACATCAGTACAGTAGGTTAGAGTTGTCCTCTAGTTAACATCAGTACAGTAGGGTAGAGTTGTCCTCTAGTTAACATCAGTACAGTAGGGTAGAGTTGTCCTCTAGTTAACATCAGTAGGGTAGAGTTGTCCTCTAGTTAACATCAGTACAGTAGGGTAGAGTTGTCCTCTAGTTAACATCAATACAGTAGGGTAGAGTTGTCCTCTAGTTAACAGCAGTACAGTAGGGTAGAGTTGTCCTCTAGTTAACATCAGTACAGTAGGGTAGAGTTGTCCTCCAGTTAACATCAGTAGGGTAGAGTTGTCCTCCAGTTAACATCAGTACAGTAGGGTAGAGTTGTCCTCTAGTTAACATCAGTACAGTAGGGTAGAGTTGTCCTCTAGTTAACAGCAGTACAGTAGGGTAGAGTTGTCCTCTAGTTAACAGCAGTACAGTAGGGTAGAGTTGTCCTCTAGTTAACATCAGTACAGTAGGGTAGAGTTGTCCTCTAGTTAACATCAGTATAGTAGGGTAGAGTTGTCCTCTAGTTAACATCAGTACAGTAGGGTAGAGTTGTCCTCCAGTTAACATCAGTACAGTAGGGTAGAGTTGTCCTCTAGTTAACATCAGTACAGTAGGGTAGAGTTGTCCTCTAGTTAACATCAGTACAGTAGGGTAGAGTTGTCCTCTAGTTAACAGCAGTACAGTAGGGTAGAGTTTTCCTCTAGTTAACATCAGTACAGAAGGGTAGAGTTGTCCTCTAGTTAACAGCAGTACAGTAGGGTAGAGTTGTCCTCTAGTTAACATCAGTACAGTAGGGTAGAGTTGTCCTCTAGTTAACATCAGTACAGTAGGGTAGAGTTGTCCTCTAGTTAACATCAGTACAGTAGGGTAGAGTTGTCCTCTAGTTAACATCAGTACAGTAGGGTAGAGTTGTCCTCTAGTTAACATCAGTACAGTAGGGTAGAGTTGTCCTCTAGTTAACATCAGTAGGGTAGAGTTGTCCTCTAGTTAACATCAGTACAGTAGGGTAGAGTTGTCCTCTAGTTAACATCAGTACAGAAGGGTAGAGTTGTCCTCTAGTTAACAGCAGTACAGTAGGGTAGAGTTGTCCTCTAGTTAACATCAGTACAGTAGGGTAGAGTTGTCCTCTAGTTAACAGCAGTACAGTAGGGTAGAGTTGTCCTCTAGTTAACATCAGTACAGTAGGGTAGAGTTGTCCTCTAGTTAACATCAGTACAGTAGGGTAGAGTTGTCCTCTAGTTAACAGCAGTACAGTAGGGTAGAGTTGTCCTCTAGTTAACATCAGTACAGTAGGGTAGAGTTGTCCTCTAGTTAACAGCAGTACAGTAGGGTAGAGTTGTCCTCTAGTTAACATCAGTACAGTAGGGTAGAGTTGTCCTCTAGTTAACATCAGTACAGTAGGGTAGAGTTGTCCTCTAGTTAACATCAGTACAGTAGGGTAGAGTTGTCCTCTAGTTAACATCAGTACAGTAGGGTAGAGTTGTCCTCTAGTTAACATCAGTACAGTAGGGTAGAGTTGTCCTCTAGTTAACATCAGTACAGTAGGGTAGAGTTGTCCTCTAGTTAACATCAGTACAGTAGGGTAGAGTTGTCCTCTAGTTAACAGCAGTACAGTAGGGTAGAGTTGTCCTCTAGTTAACATCAGTACAGTAGGGTAGAGTTGTCCTCTAGTTAACAGCAGTACAGTAGGGTAGAGTTGTCCTCTAGTTAACAGCAGTACAGTAGGGTAGAGTTGTCCTCCAGTTAACATCAGTACAGTAGGGTAGAGTTGTCCTCTAGTTAACATCAGTACAGTAGGGTAGAGTTGTCCTCTAGTTAACAGCAGTACAGTAGGGTAGAGTTGTCCTCTAGTTAACAGCAGTACAGTAGGGTAGAGTTGTCCTCTAGTTAACATCAGTACAGTAGGGTAGAGTTGTCCTCTAGTTAACATCAGTATAGTAGGGTAGAGTTGTCCTCTAGTTAACATCAGTACAGTAGGGTAGAGTTGTCCTCCAGTTAACATCAGTACAGTAGAGTAGAGTTGTCCTCTAGTTAACATCAGTACAGTAGGGTAGAGTTGTCCTCTAGTTAACAGCAGTACAGTAGGGTAGAGTTGTCCTCTAGTTAACATCAGTACAGTAGGGTAGAGTTGTCCTCTAGTTAACATCAGTATAGTAGGGTAGAGTTGTCCTCTAGTTAGCATCAGTACAGTAGGGTAGAGTTGTCCTCTAGTTAACATCAGTACAGTAGGGTAGAGTTGTCCTCCAGTTAACATCAGTACAGTAGGGTAGAGTTGTCCTCTAGTTAACATCAGTACAGTAGGGTAGAGTTGTCCTCTAGTTAACAGCAGTACAGTAGGGTAGAGTTGTCCTCTAGTTAACATCAGTACAGTAGGGTAGAGTTGTCCTCTAGTTAACATCAGTATAGTAGGGTACAGTTGTCCTCTAGTTAACATCAGTACAGTAGGGTAGAGTTGTCCTCTAGTTAACATCAGTACAGTAGGGTAGAGTTGTCCTCTAGTTAACAGCAGTACAGTAGGGTAGAGTTGTCCTCTAGTTAACATCAGTACAGAAGGGTAGAGTTGTCCTCTAGTTAACAGCAGTACAGTAGGGTAGAGTTGTCCTCTAGTTAACATCAGTACAGTAGGGTAGAGTTGTCCTCTAGTTAACATCAGTACAGTAGGGTAGAGTTGTCCTCTAGTTAACATCAGTACAGTAGGGTAGAGTTGTCCTCTAGTTAACATCAGTACAGTAGGGTAGAGTTGTCCTCTAGTTAACATCAGTACAGTAGGGTAGAGTTGTCCTCTAGTTAACATCAGTAGGGTAGAGTTGTCCTCTAGTTAACATCAGTACAGTAGGGTAGAGTTGTCCTCTAGTTAACATCAGTACAGAAGGGTAGAGTTGTCCTCTAGTTAACAGCAGTACAGTAGGGTAGAGTTGTCCTCTAGTTAACATCAGTACAGTAGGGTAGAGTTGTCCTCTAGTTAACATCAGTACAGTAGGGTAGAGTTGTCCTCTAGTTAACAGCAGTACAGTAGGGTAGAGTTGTCCTCTAGTTAACAGCAGTACAGTAGGGTAGAGTTGTCCTCTAGTTAACATCAGTACAGTAGGGTAGAGTTGTCCTCTAGTTAACAGCAGTACAGTAGGGTAGAGTTGTCCTCTAGTTAACATCAGTACAGTAGGGTAGAGTTGTCCTCTAGTTAACATCAGTACAGTAGGGTAGAGTTGTCCTCTAGTTAACATCAGTACAGTAGGTTAGAGTTGTCCTCTAGTTAACATCAGTACAGTAGGGTAGAGTTGTCCTCTAGTTAACATCAGTACAGTAGGGTAGAGTTGTCCTCTAGTTAACAGCAGTACAGTAGGGTAGAGTTGTCCTCTAGTTAACATCAGTACAGTAGGGTAGAGTTGTCCTCTAGTTAACATCAGTACAGTAGGGTAGAGTTGTCCTCTAGTTAACATCAGTACAGTAGGGTAGAGTTGTCCTCTAGTTAACATCAGTACAGTAGGGTAGAGTTGTCCTCTAGTTAACATCAGTACAGAAGGGTAGAGTTGTCCTCTAGTTAACATCAGTACAGTAGGGTAGAGTTGTCCTCTAGTTAACATCAGTACAGTAGGGTAGAGTTGTCCTCTAGTTAACATCAGTACAGTAGGGTAGAGTTGTCCTCTAGTTAACATCAGTACAGTAGGGTAGAGTTGTCCTCTAGTTAACAGCAGTACAGTAGGGTAGAGTTGTCCTCTAGTTAACATCAGTACAGTAGGGTAGAGTTGTCCTCTAGTTAACATCAGTACAGTAGGGTAGAGTTGTCCTCTAGTTAACAGCAGTACAGTAGGGTAGAGTTGTCCTCTAGTTAACATCAGTACAGTAGGGTAGAGTTGTCCTCTAGTTAACAGCAGTACAGTAGGGTAGAGTTGTCCTCTAGTTAACATCAGTACAGTAGGGTAGAGTTGTCCTCTAGTTAACATCAGTACAGTAGGGTAGAGTTGTCCTCTAGTTAACATCAGTACAGTAGGGTAGAGTTGTCCTCTAGTTAACATCAGTACTGTAGGGTAGAGTTGTCCTCTAGTTAACATCAGTACAGTAGGGTAGAGTTGTCCTCTAGTTAACATCAGTATAGTAGGGTAGAGTTGTCCTCTAGTTAACATCAGTACAGTAGGGTAGAGTTGTCCTCTAGTTAACAGCAGTACAGTAGGGTAGAGTTGTCCTCTAGTTAACATCAGTACAGTAGGGTAGAGTTGTCTTCCAGTTAACAGCAGTACAGTAGGGTAGAGTTGTCCTCTAGTTAACATCAGTACAGTAGGGTAGAGTTGTCCTCTAGTTAACATCAGTACAGTAGGGTAGAGTTGTCCTCTAGTTAACATCAGTACAGTAGGGTAGAGTTGTCCTCTAGTTAACATCAGTACAGTAGGGTAGAGTTGTCCTCTAGTTAACATCAGTAGGGTAGAGTTGTCCTCTAGTTAACATCAGTATAGTAGGGTAGAGTTGTCCTCTAGTTAACATCAGTACAGTAGGGTAGAGTTGTCCTCTAGTTAACAGCAGTACAGTAGGGTAGAGTTGTCCTCTAGTTAACATCAGTACAGTAGGGTAGAGTTGTCCTCTAGTTAACATCAGTACAGTAGGGTAGAGTTGTCCTCTAGTTAACATCAGTAGGGTAGAGTTGTCCTCTAGTTAACATCAGTACAGTAGGGTAGAGTTGTCCTCTAGTTAACATCAGTACAGAAGGGTAGAGTTGTCCTCTAGTTAACAGCAGTACAGTAGGGTAGAGTTGTCCTCTAGTTAACATCAGTACAGTAGGGTAGAGTTGTCCTCTAGTTAACATCAGTACAGTAGGGTAGAGTTGTCCTCTAGTTAACAGCAGTACAGTAGGGTAGAGTTGTCCTCTAGTTAACAGCAGTACAGTAGGGTAGAGTTGTCCTCTAGTTAACATCAGTACAGTAGGGTAGAGTTGTCCTCTAGTTAACAGCAGTACAGTAGGGTAGAGTTGTCCTCTAGTTAACATCAGTACAGTAGGGTAGAGTTGTCCTCTAGTTAACATCAGTACAGTAGGGTAGAGTTGTCCTCTAGTTAACATCAGTACAGTAGGTTAGAGTTGTCCTCTAGTTAACATCAGTACAGTAGGGTAGAGTTGTCCTCTAGTTAACATCAGTACAGTAGGGTAGAGTTGTCCTCTAGTTAACAGCAGTACAGTAGGGTAGAGTTGTCCTCTAGTTAACATCAGTACAGTAGGGTAGAGTTGTCCTCTAGTTAACATCAGTACAGTAGGGTAGAGTTGTCCTCTAGTTAACATCAGTACAGTAGGGTAGAGTTGTCCTCTAGTTAACATCAGTACAGTAGGGTAGAGTTGTCCTCTAGTTAACATCAGTACAGAAGGGTAGAGTTGTCCTCTAGTTAACATCAGTACAGTAGGGTAGAGTTGTCCTCTAGTTAACATCAGTACAGTAGGGTAGAGTTGTCCTCTAGTTAACATCAGTACAGTAGGGTAGAGTTGTCCTCTAGTTAACATCAGTACAGTAGGGTAGAGTTGTCCTCTAGTTAACAGCAGTACAGTAGGGTAGAGTTGTCCTCTAGTTAACATCAGTACAGTAGGGTAGAGTTGTCCTCTAGTTAACATCAGTACAGTAGGGTAGAGTTGTCCTCTAGTTAACAGCAGTACAGTAGGGTAGAGTTGTCCTCTAGTTAACATCAGTACAGTAGGGTAGAGTTGTCCTCTAGTTAACAGCAGTACAGTAGGGTAGAGTTGTCCTCTAGTTAACATCAGTACAGTAGGGTAGAGTTGTCCTCTAGTTAACATCAGTACAGTAGGGTAGAGTTGTCCTCTAGTTAACATCAGTACAGTAGGGTAGAGTTGTCCTCTAGTTAACATCAGTACTGTAGGGTAGAGTTGTCCTCTAGTTAACATCAGTACAGTAGGGTAGAGTTGTCCTCTAGTTAACATCAGTATAGTAGGGTAGAGTTGTCCTCTAGTTAACATCAGTACAGTAGGGTAGAGTTGTCCTCTAGTTAACAGCAGTACAGTAGGGTAGAGTTGTCCTCTAGTTAACATCAGTACAGTAGGGTAGAGTTGTCTTCCAGTTAACAGCAGTACAGTAGGGTAGAGTTGTCCTCTAGTTAACATCAGTACAGTAGGGTAGAGTTGTCCTCTAGTTAACATCAGTACAGTAGGGTAGAGTTGTCCTCTAGTTAACATCAGTACAGTAGGGTAGAGTTGTCCTCTAGTTAACATCAGTACAGTAGGGTAGAGTTGTCCTCTAGTTAACATCAGTAGGGTAGAGTTGTCCTCTAGTTAACATCAGTATAGTAGGGTAGAGTTGTCCTCTAGTTAACATCAGTACAGTAGGGTAGAGTTGTCCTCTAGTTAACAGCAGTACAGTAGGGTAGAGTTGTCCTCTAGTTAACATCAGTACAGTAGGGTAGAGTTGTCCTCTAGTTAACAGCAGTACAGTAGGGTAGAGTTGTCCTCTAGTTAACATCAGTACAGTAGGGTAGAGTTGTCCTCTAGTTAACAGCAGTACAGTAGGGTAGAGTTGTCCTCTAGTTAACATCAGTACAGTAGGGTAGAGTTGTCCTCTAGTTAACATCAGTACTGTAGGGTAGAGTTGTCCTCTAGTTAACATCAGTACAGTAGGGTAGAGTTGTCCTCTAGTTAACAGCAGTACAGTAGGGTAGAGTTGTCCTCTAGTTAACATCAGTACAGTAGGGTAGAGTTGTCCTCTAGTTAACATCAGTACAGTAGGGTAGAGTTGTCCTCTAGTTAACGTCAGTACAGTAGGGTAGAGTTGTCCTCTCGTTAACATCAGTACAGTAGGGTAGAGTTGTCCTCTAGTTAACATCAGTACAGTAGGGTAGAGTTGTCCTCTAGTTAACATCAGTACAGTAGGGTAGAGTTGTCCTCTAGTTAACATCAGTACAGTAGGGTAGAGTTGTCCTCTAGTTAACAGCAGTACAGTAGGGTAGAGTTGTCCTCTAGTTAACATCAGTACAGTAGGGTAGAGTTGTCCTCTAGTTAACATCAGTACAGTAGGGTAGAGTTGTCCTCTAGTTAACATCAGTACAGTAGGGTAGAGTTGTCCTCTAGTTAACAGCAGTACAGTAGGGTAGAGTTGTCCTCTAGTTAACATCAGTACAGTAGGGTAGAGTTGTCCTCTAGTTAACATCAGTACAGTAGGGTAGAGTTGTCCTCTAGTTAACATCAGTACAGTAGGGTAGAGTTGTCCTCTAGTTAACATCAGTACAGTAGGGTAGAGTTGTCCTCTAGTTAACAGCAGTACAGTAGGGTAGAGTTGTCCTCTAGTTAACATCAGTACAGTAGGGTAGAGTTGTCCTCTAGTTAACAGCAGTACAGTAGGGTAGAGTTGTCCTCTAGTTATCATCAGTACAGTAGGTTAGAGTTGTCCCATCTCAGTGAACAGGACAGTGAACGTGTGACCACAATAACACAACAGTTGTTTGTCCAGACCTTTGAGTCTGGAAGAAAGATGTATATTTTAGAATGGTTTAACGGTTTAGGATTTTTTTCCTGTATAGATCTGTTCAGTGTCTGGTCTCTTATTTTGGTCAGAAAACTCACCGACGTTGTTAATGTTGTTGCTGGAGAGTTTAAAACATATATATATTTCTGTCATATCACATTCTCATGACCCTGGTTTGAAATATGGTGTGAAGCTTTGCTGACGTTGTTGGTCTCTATCTCCATCTCATGATCGTGATGTTAATGGTGGCAGTATGATTCTTCTCTCTGACAGGATCCATTTGTCCCTTCGAACCAGTGTTTTGATGCCTCTGTCAGCTGCCCAGCCAGATCAGCTAACACCTCAGCCCAGCTGCCTGTGGTCAACAACGTCATCTATGAGAGATCTAATGGTGAGTTAGCACATACCTGTGCTACTTAGCGTGCTAGCGCATAGCATGTACATATTAGCATGTCTACTGTATATCTGACACTGTGCTGGTTAGCATGCTAGCACATAGCATGTACATGTTAGCATTTTTACTGTATATCTAACACTGTGCTGGTTAGCATGCTAGCACATAGCATGTACATGTTAGCATGTCTAATGTATATCTGACTCTGTGCTACTGTCAGCATTTTTTCCCTCTTCTTCGTCTTTCATGGTTACATTAATGATACCTGTTAAATATAGCTACCTTAACTAGCTACCTTACCTAGCTACAATACCTAGCTACTCTACCTAGCTACATAACCTAGGCCAGGGCGCAATTGTAAATGAGAACGTGTTCTCAACTTGCCTACCTGGTTAAATAAAGGTGAAATAAAATGAATAAATATATAAATAAACATGACCTAGCTACAATACCTAGCTATCTCACCTAGCTACCTCACCTAGCTACAGTAACTGCCTTACCTAGCAGTAGTTCACATGTTTATTCAGAGCACCAACCAGCTAGACAACACAACATCATGTTGATTCAGAGCACCAACCAGCTAGACAACACAACATCATGTTGATTCAGAGCACCAACCAGCTAGACAACACAACATCATGTTGATTCAGAGCACCAACCAGCTAGACAACACAACATCATGTTGATTCAGAGAGCTAGACAACACAACATCATGTTGATTCAGAGCACCAACCAGCTAGACAACACAACATCATGTTGATTCAGAGCACCAACCAGCTAGACAACATCATGTTGATTCAACATCATGTTGATTCAGAGCACCAACCAGCTAGACAACACAACATCATGTTGATTCAGAGCACCAACCAGCTAGACAACACAACATCATGTTGATTCAGAGCACCAACCAGCTAGACAACACAACATCATGTTGATTCAGAGCACCAACCAGCTAGACAACACAACATCATGTTGATTCAGAGCACCAACCAGCTAGACAACACAACATCATGTTGATTCAGAGCACCAACCAGCTAGACAACACAACATCATGTTGATTCAGAGCACCAACCAGCTAGACAACACAACATCATGTTGATTCAGAGCACCAACCAGCTAGACAACACAACATCATGTTGATTCATGTTGAGCAAACCATGTTGATTCAGACAACAACACTAGACAACACAACATCATGTTGATTCAGAGCACCAACCAGCTAGACAACACAACATCATGTTGATTCAGAGCACCAACCAGCTAGACAACACAACATCATGTTGATTCAGAGCACCAACCAGCTAGACAACACAACATCATGTTGATTCAGAGCACCAACCAGCTAGACAACACAACATCATGTTGATTCATAGCACCAACCAGCTAGACAACACAACATCATGTTGATTCAGAGCACCAACCAGCTAGACAACACAACATCATGTTGATTCAGAGCACCAACCAGCTAGACAACACAACATCATGTTGATACAGAGCACCAACCAGCTAGACAACACATCATGTTTATTCTTGGATATTATAATATATGTTTTTTATAGTTCTTTCTATCTCAGACCCAACAACTCTTCAATAGAGGCATAATCTTTGAGAGGTTCTCCCTTACTAGAGGAGTAGTAGTCTCTCTGTCTCTCTCTGTCTGTCTGTCTCTCTCTGTCTCTCTCTGTCTCTGTCTCTCTCTCTGTGTCTCTCTGTCTGTCTGTCTCTCTGTCTGTCTGTCTCTCTCTGTGTGTCTCTCTCTCTCTCTCTCTCTCTCTCTCTCTCTCTCTCTCTCTCTCTCTGTCTCTCTCTGTCTCTCTCTCTGTCTCTCTGTCTCTGTCTCTCTCTCTGTCTCTCTCTCTGTCTCTCTCTCTCTCTCTGCTGTCTCTCTCTGTCAATTCAATTCAAGGGGTTTTATTGGCATGGGTAACATGTGTTAACATTGCCAAAGCAAGTGAGGTAGATAATATTCAAAAGTGAAATAAACAATAGAAATTAACAGTAAACATTACAAATACAGAAGTTTCAAAACAATAAAGACATTACAAATGTCATATTATATATATCTATACAGTGTTTTAACAATGTATAAATGGTTAAAGGACACAAAATAAAATAAATAAGCATAAATATGGGTTTTATTTACAATGGTGTGTGTTCTTCACTGGTTGCCCTTTTCTCGTGGCAACAGGTCACAAATCTTGCTGCTCTGATGGCACACTGTGGAATTTCACCCAGTAGATATGGGAGTTTATCAAAATTGGATTTGTTTTCAAATTCTTTGTGGATCTGTGTAATCTGAGGGAAATATGTCTCTCTAATATGGTCATACATTTGGGCAGGAGGTAGGAAGTGCAGCTCAGTTTCCACCTCATTTTGTGGGCAGTTTGCACATAGCCTGTCTTCTCTTCAGAGCCATGTCTGCCTACGGCGGCCTTTCTCAATAGCAAGGCTATGCTCGCTGAGTCTGTACATAGTCAAAGCTTTCCTTAATTTTGGGTCAGTCACAGTGGTCAGGTATTCTGCCGCTGTGTACTCTCTGTTTAGCGCCAAATAGCATTCTAGTTTGCTCTGTTTTTTTGTTAATACTTTCCAATGTGTCAAGTAATTATATTTTTGTTTTCTCATGATTTGGTTGGGTCTCTCTCTCTCTCTCTGTCTCTCTCTCTCTGTCTCTCTGTCTGTCTCTGTCTCTGTCTCTCTCTCTGTCTGTCTCTCTATATGTCTCTGTCTCTCTGTTTCTGTCTTTTCTCTCTTTCTTTCTCTCTCTCTCTCTCTCTGTCTCTGTCTCTCTCTGTCTCTGTCTCTCTCTGTCTCTCTCTATCTGTATATATATATATATATATATATATCTGTCTTGGTCTGCCTGTATATACTTGAGTTTTGATTTGGATAAACAGTCCTAACCTTGGAATCGTTAATGTTGATGTAATGAATTGTATCTAGGGCATGTTATTAGCGTACACATTGTAGTGTGCTAGACTACTTAACATGAGTCCCTCTTTGAAATGGCACCCTATTCTCTATATAGTGCACAACTTTTTGAGTAGGGCCCATAGGTTCCTGGTCTAAAGTAGTGCACTATGTAGGGAATAGGGTGCCATCTGAGACATACCGAGTGTCTAATGTAGTTGTCCACGTTCAGTATGTATAATACCAAGAGGGTAGCACAGTCAGCGAAGTCACAATTAAACACGTTTTTACACAGGCATATGTAGAATAATGTATTCAAGTAGTTAACGATATCTTACATATTGTCACGCCCTGGTCTAAGTATTTTGTGTTTTTCTTCATGTATTGGGTCAGGCCAGGGTGTGGCATGGAGTTTTTGTATTGTGGTGTGTTTTGTCTTGGGGCTTTGGTGTGTATGTATTTGGGATTGTAGCTAGTGGGGTTATCTAGCAAAGTCTATGGCTGTCTGGAGTGGTTCTCAATCAGAGGCAGGTGCTTATCGTTGTCTCTGATTGGGAACCATATTTAGGCAGCCATATTCTTTGGTTGTATTGTGGGTGATTTTCCTGAGTTTCTTGACGTCCTTATCATGTGTTAGTTTGCACCAGTTTAGGCTGTTTCGGTTTTCATTACATTTATTGTTTTGTAGGGTTTGTGTTTTGGATTCGTGTTACGTTTGTTTTATTAAACATGGATCACAATATACACGCTGCAGTTTGGTCCGACTCTCCTTCACCTTATGAAAACCGTGACACATATGCTGATATCTGTTAACCAGATGTCCTGATTACAAGCGACCAAAGGAAGGCTGCTTGTGTGAGACATTGTTATTGTTTTTGTAGGCCAAGTCAAATTGAATCTGGTTGGCCAAGTCAAATTGAATCTGGTTGGCCAAGTCAAATTGAATCTGGTTGGCCGAGTCAAATTGAATCTGGTTGGCCGAGTCAAATAGAATCTGGTTGGCCGAGTCAAATAGAATCTGGTTGGCTGAGTCAAATTGAATCTGGTTGGCCAAGTCAAAATTAATTTTTTGGGCCATGTCAAAATGAATCTGGTTGGCCAAGTCAAAATGAATCTGGTTGACTAAGTCAAAAATTAATTTGGTTGGCCAAGTCAAAAATTCATTTGGTTGTCCAAGTCAAATTGAATCTGGTTGGCCAAGTCAAATTGAATCTGGTTGGCCAAGTCAAATTGAATCTGGTTGGCCAAGTCAAATTGAATCTGGTTGGCCAAGTCAAATTGAATCTGGTTGGCCAAGTCAAATTGAATCTGGTTGGCCATGTCAAATTGAATCTGGTTGGCCATGTCAAATTGAATCTGGTTGGCCAAGTCAAATTGAATCTGGTTGGCCATGTCAAATTGAATCTGGTTGGCCATGTCAAATTGAATCTGGTTGGCCAAGTCAAATTGAATCTGGTTGGCCAAGTCAAATTGAATCTGGTTGGCCAAGTCAAATTGAATCTGGTTGGCCATGTCAAATTGAATCTGGTTGGCCAAGTCAAATTGAATCTGGTTGGCCGAGTCAAATTGAATCTGGTTGGCCGAGTCAAATTGAATCTGGTTGGCCAAGTCAAATTGAATCTGGTTGGCCAAGTCAAATTGAATCTGGTTGGCCAAGTCAAATTGAATCTGATAGGCAAAGTCTGGTGGTAATCTGGTGGTAATCTCATCGTATCGCTAGCTCTGGTGGTAATCTGACAGTATTGCTAGCTCTGGTGGTAATCCGGTGGTCATTTGGTTGTAATCTGGTAGTATTACTAGCTCTGGTGGTAATCTGATAGTAATCTGGTAGTGTTGCTAGTTCTGGTGGTAATCTGGTAGTATTGCTATCTCTGGTTGTAATCTGATAGTATTGCTAGCTCTGGTGGTAATCTGATAGTAATCTGGTAGTGTTGCTAGTTCTGGTGGTAATCTAGTAGTATTGCTATCTCTGGTGGTAATCTGGTAGTATTGCTAGCTCTGGTGGTAATCTGGTGGTAATCTGGTAGTGTTGCTAACTCTGGTGGTAATCTGGTAGTATTGCTAGCTCTGGTGGTAATTTGTTGGTAATCTGGTAGTGTTGCTAACTCTGGTGGTAATCTGGTAGTATTGCTAGCTCTGGTGGTAATCTGGTAGTATTGCTAGCTCTGGTGGTAATCTGGTAGTATTGCTAGCTCTGGTGGTAATTTGTTGGTAATCTGGTAGTGTTGCTAACTCTGGTGGTAATCTGGTAGTATTGCTAGCTCTGGTGGTAATCTGGTAGTATTGCTAGCTCTGGTGGTAATCTGGTAGTATTGCTAGCTCTGGTGGTAATTTGTTGGTAATCTGGTAGTGTTGCTAACTCTGGTGGTAATCTGGTAGTATTGCTAGCTCTGGTGGTAATTTGTTGGTAATCTGGTAGTGTTGCTAACTCTGGTGGTAATCTGGTAGTATTGCTAGCTCTGGTGGTAATTTGTTGGTAATCTGGTAGTGTTGTTAACTCTGGTGGTAATCTGGTAGTATTGCTTTTTCCACATTTGAATTTAAAATGGATTAATTTGAGATTCACCGATTCACACACAATACCCCACAAAATGTCCAATTGGATTTTTTTTAATACAAAATAATAAACATTTAAAAAATGAAATGTCTTTAGTCAATACGTCTTCATCCCCTTTGTTATGACAAGCCTAAATAAATGCAGGTGTACATTTGATTTGATACATTTCTTAACCAGTCACATAACATGTATGGCCTCAACCTGTGTGCAATAAAAGTGGTTTTGAATGATTATCCCATATCTGTTTCCCATACCTAGCCTAGTGGTTAGAGCGTTGGACTAGTAACCGGAAGGTTGCGAGGTCAAACCCCCAAGCTGACAAGGTACAAACCCCTGAACAGGCAGTTAACCCACTGTTCCTAGGCGTCATTGAAAATAGGAATATGTTCTTAACTGACTTGCCTGGTTAAAAAAGGTCAAATAAAATATAAATAAATACATGTAATTGTCTTTAAGGTCCCTCAGTCGAGTAGTGAATTTCAAGCATAGATTCAACAACAAAGACCAAGGAGGTTTTCCAATGCCTCTCAAAGAAGAACACCAATTGGTAGATGGGTAAAACACAGTAATAACACTGAATATCCCTTTGAGCAATATAAAGCTGTTAATTACACTTTTGATTGGGGGGAAGGAAGCCACCATGAGTTCAATGATGATGAGTTGAATGGCTGTGATAGGATAAAACTGAGGATGGATCAACAACATTCTAGTTACTCCACAATACGAACCTAAATGACAGAGTGGAAAGAAGGATGTCTGTACAGAAGAAAGAATATTCCAAAATGTGCAATAAGGCACTAAATAACTTTTTCAACTGAATACAAAGTGTTATGTTTGGGGCAAATCCAACACATCACTGAGTACCACTTCATGTTTTGAAGTTTAGTGGTGGCTGCATCATGTTATGGGTATGCTGGTCATCGGCAAGACCTATGAGTCTCTTTTCTCTCTATAAAAATAAACAGAATATAGCTATAAGCACAGTCAAAATCCTAGAGGAAAACCTGGATCAGTCTGCTTTCCAACAGACACTGGGAGACAAATTCACCTTTCAGCAGGACAATAACCTAAAACACAAGGCCAAATCTACACTGGAGTTGGTTACCAAGAAGACAGTGAATGTTCCTAAGTGGGCTAGTTACAGTTTTGACATGAAGATCTATGGAAAGATTTGAAAATGGCTGTCTAGCAATGATCAACAACCAAGTTCGCTGAAATTGAAGAGTTTATTTTATTGATATTAATATTAATAATATTTTCTGTGTCGCTCTGCAAACACTCTAGCAGACGCATATGAATGTGATGGTGTGTGGAAGGGGTGGAAGGTGAGAGAAAGAAAGAGAGAAAGACATAGTGAGAGAGAGAGATGGTGAGAGAGAGAGCCAGAGGCAGAGAGAGAGATGGTGAGAGAGAGAGACAGGTAGAGAGAGAGAGGGAGAGAGAGAGACAGAGAGAGGGATAGGGGGAGAGAGAGAGAGAGAGAGAGAGAGAGAGAGAGAGAGAGAGAAGAGAGAGAGAGAGAGAGAGGAGAGAGACTTACCCCAAAAGACTCACAGCTGTAATCGCTGCCAAATTTGATGAATACTTTATGAAGGCACTCTATGATTGAATGTTTCTGTAGAGCACCGTGGACTATAAAGAGGACTAAATGAAGCTTAGAATGTTTCTGTAGAGCACCGTGGACTATAAAGAGGACTAAATGAAGCTCACAATGTTTCTGTAGAGCACCGTGGACTATAAAGAGGACTAAATGAAGCTCAAAATGTTTCTGTAGAGCACCGTGGACTATAAAGAGGACTAAATGAAGCTCAGAATGTTTCTGTAGAGCACCGTGGACTATAAAGAGGACTAAATGAAGCTTAGAATGTTTCTGTAGAGCACTGTGGACTATAAAGAGGACTAAATGAAGCTCAAAATGTTTCTGTAGAGCACCGTGGACTATAAAGAGGACTAAATGAAGCTCAGCATGTTTCTGTAGAGCACCGTGGACTATAAAGAGGACTAAATGAAGCTCAAAATGTTTCTGTAGAGCACCGTGAACTATAAAGAGGACTAAATGAAGCTCAGCATGTTTCTGTAGAGCACCGTGGACTATAAAGAGGACTAAATTAAGCTCAGAATGTTTCTGTAGAGCACTGTGGACTATAAAGAGGACTAAATTAAGCTCAGAATGTTTCTGTAGAGCACCGTGGACTATAAAGAGGACTAAATGAAGCTCAAAATGTTTCTGTAGAGCACTGTGGACTATAAAGAGGACTAAATGAAGCTTAGAATGTTTCTGTAGAGCACCGTGGACTATAAAGAGGACGGTGATGGATTAACTAAAGCAGGGATATTAATCATATCCTCCGTGCCGCTCTACAAACACTCCAGCAGACACATATGAATGTGATGGTCTGTGGAACTGTGGACTATAAAGAGGACTAAAATGAAGCTTAGAATGTTTCTGTAGAGCAGAGAGAGATACGTGGACTATAAAGAGGACTAAATGAAGCTCAAAATGTTTCCTGCCCAATGTAGAGCACTGTGGACTATAAAGAGGACAAAAAATGAAACTCCCATAGAATGTTTCTGCCATCAGAGCACCGTGTGACTATAAAGAGGACTAAATGAAGAACAAACACCATTGTAAATCAAAAATGCTTATTTATTTTTCTGTCCTTTAACCATTTGTACATTGTTACAACATTGTATAGACATATTTAATATGACATATGTAATGTCTTTAAATGAATTTCTTAGTAATGTTTACTGTTAATTTTTGTTTAGCACTTTTGTATATTATCTACAAAGAGGACTAAATAAAGCCCCTTAGAATGTTTCTGTAGAGCAGACAGAGAGAGACAGAGAGGACTATAAAGAGGACTAAATGAAGACTCAGAATGTTTCTCAGAGCACCGTGGACTACAAAGACTCTTCTCAAAATGCTCAACATGTTTCTCAACACCCTCGCTGCTCATGTTTGTCTGTGTGTGTGTGTGTGTGTGTGTGTGTGTGTGGTGTGTGTGTGTGTGTGTGTGTGTGTGTGTGTGTGTGTGTGTGTGTGTGTGTGTGTGTGTGTGTGTGTGTGTGTGTGTGTGTGTGTGTGTGTGTGATAATGAATGCAGTGTTTGTGCTGTGTGCTGTATCAAGTCAGGATTCCACTAAATGAAGCTCAGCATGTTTACCATGTAGAGCACCGTGGACTACAAAGAGGACTAAATGAAGCTCAAAATGTTTCTGTAATCCCAGTGGGCACTTTTCGGGGCCAAACAGTGTTCAAATAAACTAAACATTTAAATATTTAAAGTATGTAGAAAAGATGAGCACCAATATATATTTTAAATTTGTGTTTTCTGGAAGTCAGGAGTTAAAGTTTGGTTGCAAATAGGTCTTCCTAATGGACTGACCCCAAGAAATGTTTCTGGTAAGGACAGCAAAGTCGTATTGGACTATAAAGAACAGGACTAAATGAAGCTGTGCGAGCAAGAGGCCTACAAATGTTTCTGTCAGGAGAGCACCCGTGGACTGGAAGGCAACACAAAAAGAGTTAAACTAAATGAAGCTCAAAATAATTTCTGTAGTAGCACCGTGACCTACAATGTGATCTGAAATAAATTATTCTTTATGACTGTACATAAACCCTGTACATATCTAGTACATATTATGTACATATCTACTTACAGCTCCTACATAACTGTACATAACACTGTACACTTCCGCCACACACGGCATATGACTGGAACAGCTGATCATAGTCGATGGCATAACGAGATAAGAGGATGTGTAAACCTCCATGGGGGAACCACACATATCTAGCGAAGCTTAGTAGTAAATAAGACGGCGGTGATGGATTAATATCTACTCTACATATCGTTAAAGCAGGGATATTAATCATATCCTCTACATATCTACTCTACATATCTACAAACACTCTGTACAGCAGTACATATCTACTGAATGTACATAACACTGTACATATCTACTCTGTACATATCTACTCTGTACATAAGATATCTACTCTAGATAACTCTAAATACTCTACAATCTACTCGAATGTGTACATATGGTACTGTACAGAGTGCAAATCTACTGTACATATCTACTGTACATAACTACTGTACATAGAGAGATACAGAGACGGTACATAGAGAGACAGAGAGCACATAATACAGAGACATATCTAGTACATAGAGACATGGCTCTCAAGAGAAGACAGGCTATGTGCTCACTGCCCACAAAATGAGGTGGAAACTGAGCTGCACTTCCTAACCTCCTGCCCAATGTATGACCATATTAGAGAGACATATCTACTGCACATATTCTGTACATATCTACTGTCAGATTACACAGATCCACAAAGAATTACATAAAATAACTACTGCACATAACTCACATATTTGATACAATCTACCCATATCTACTGTACATAACTACTGTAAATTCCACAGTGTGCCATCAGAGCAGCAAGATTTGTGACCTGTTGCCATGAGAAAAGGGCAACCAGTGAAGAACAAACACCATTGTAAATACAACTCATATTTATGCTTATTTATTTTATCTTGTGTCCTTTAACCATTTGTACATTGTTACAACATTGTAATAGACATATGACATATATATGTACTTTATATGTTGTACAAATTACTCTGTATCTGTAATATTACTGTTACATATCTACTGTTTACATATATACTGTACATATTACTGTGCAATATTTACTG
The DNA here is from genome assembly GCF_036934945.1 of Oncorhynchus masou masou. NCBI lineage: Eukaryota > Metazoa > Chordata > Actinopteri > Salmoniformes > Salmonidae > Oncorhynchus > Oncorhynchus masou. The sequence continues at coordinate 119,676 of NC_088240.1, forward strand.
TACATATCTACTGTTTATTACACTTTTGTATATTATCTACCTCACTTCCTTTGCAATGTTACCACATGTTTCCCATGCCAATAAAGCCATATCTACTGAATTTAATTGACAGATAACTACTGCAGAGAGACATATATACTGTAGACAGAGAGAGACATAGAGAGATCTACTGTACATAACAGACATATCTACTCTACATAGAGACATATGAGATATCTACTGCAGAGACATATATAGTACATATCTACTGTACATATCTACTGCACATATCTAGTACATATCTACTGTACATATCTACTGTACATAACTACTGTACATATCTACTCTACATATCTACTGTACATATCTACTCTACATATCTACTGTACATATCTAACATATCTACTGCTCATAAACACATATCCTCATCCTGCATATCACTGTACATACCCATATCTACTGTACATAACTCTCAACACTCCTCTACTGCTCAACACTACTCACATTCTCAACATCCTGTACATATCTGCTCAGTGTTTGTGCTCTACTGTACATATCTACTGTACATATCTGTGTACATATCTACTCTACATGTGTACTATGTATCTGTGTACATATCTACTGTACATGTACTGTACATATCTACTGTGTGTGTGTACATGTACTGCACATATCTACGTACATATATGTGTACATATCTACTGTACATGTCTGTGTACATATCTATACATATCTCTGTACATATCTACTGTACATATCTACTGCACATATCTACTGTGCATATGTACTGTACATATCTACTGTCATATCTACTGCACATAACTCTGTACATATCTCTTACTAGCCTCATGCAGCTCCTCTATCAAATAGACAGAAACCCATGTTCAATACTTACCATCCTGTACATATCTACTGTACATATCACACACACACACTACACACTACACATATCACACATCTACACATACACACATCACTACACACTCACACATACACTGTACATATCACACATATTTTTCTACCATTGTAATCCCAGGGTGGGCCATCTAAGTACATTTCTTTTCTACTGTACATATCTACTGTACATAACTACTGTACATATCTACTCTACATATCTACTGTACATATCTACTGTACATATCTACTGTACATATCTACTGTACATAACTACTGTACAAACAGTGTTCAAATAAACTAAACATTTAAATATTTAAAGTATGTAGAAAAGATAAAGCACCAATATATATTTTATTTTATATTTGTGTTGGGTTGTGTGGAAGTCAGGAAGTTCAATTTGGTTGCAAATAGGTCTTCCATAATGGACAATGACCCCAAGAATACTTCCAAAGTTGTGTCAAAATGGCATAAGGACAACAAAGTCAAGGTATTGGAGTGGCCATCACAAAGCCCTCTACAATATCTACTGTACTATAGAACATTCATATCTACTGTACAGAACTGAAAAAGCGTGTGCGAGCAAGGAGGCCTACAAACCTGACTCAGTTACACCAGCTCTGTCAGGAGGAATGGGCCAAAATTCACCCAAATTATTGTGCAAAGCTTGTGGAAGGCAACACAAAACGTTTGACCCAACTGTTAAACAATTTAAAGGCAATGCTACCAAATACTAATTGACTGTATGTAAACTTCTGACCCACTGCACATATCTACTGGAAATGATGAAAGAAATATGTACATATCTACTGAAAGCTGAAATAAATTATTCTTTCTACATATCTACTCTACATATCTACTGTACATATCTACTCTACATATCTACTCTACATATCTACTCTACATATCTACTGTGCATATCTACTGTACATATCTACTGTACATATCTACTCTACATATCTACTCTACATATCTACTGTACATAACTACTGTACATATCTACTCTACATATCTACTCTACATATCTACTGTACATATCTACTCTACATATCTACTCTACATATCTACTCTACATATCTACTGTACATATCTACTGTACATATCTACTGCACATATCTACTGTACATATCTACTCTGTACATAACTACTGTATCTACTGTAGATGAATGAAAAGGTGTCTTTGTGACGATGTTGATAGTTAATAACATTAACTATTTAAAACTTTAAACAACTTTAGGTTGTGTCTTTAGATTTAGAGAAAATAAACAACTATGTAAGAATTCTTTATTTTTCACTTTTCTCTCGACTTCTGAAACCCCAAACTCTGGCCTGGTCGGTTTGGTCTGCCACCCAAGCATTCCTGGAAGTCTTGTGATGTTGAGCCTCTGGGTTTAGAAACTCTGTGGTCTCACTATCACATACACACACACACACAGACACACAGACACACACACACACACACACACACACACACACACACACACACACACACACACACACACACACACACACACACACACACACACACACACACACACACACACACACACATATCCACAGAGTCAGGTTTTTAAATCCACAGAGTCACTCTGCGTTTTTAAAGTCTGGTTCAGAGTAAATTCTATAACGCTGTGACTCTGCGTTGTGAAAGATGTAAACGTCTGGTTCAGAGTAAATTCTATAACGCTGTGACTCTGCGTTGTGAATGATGTAAACGTCTGGTTCAGAGTAAATTCTATAATGCTGTGACTCTGCGTTGTGAAAGATGTAAACGTCTGGTTCAGAGTAAATTCTATAACGCTGTGACTCTGCGTTGTGAAAGATGTAAACGTCTGGTTCAGAGTAAATTCTATAACGCTGTGACTCTGCGTTGTGAAAGATGTAAACGTCTGGTTCAGAGTAAATTCTATAACGCTGTGACTCTGCGTTGTGAAAGATGTAAACGTCTGGTTCAGAGTAAATTCTATAACGCTGTGACTCTGCGTTGTGAAAGATGTAAACGTCTGGTTCAGAGTAAATTCTATAACGCTGTGACTCTGCGTTGTGAAAGATGTAAACGTCTGGTTCAGAGTAAATTCTATAACGCTGTGACTCTGCGTTGTGAAAGATGTAAACGTCTGGTTCAGAGTAAATTCTATAACGCTGTGACTCTGCGTTGTGAAAGATGTAAACGTCTGGTTCAGAGTAAATTCTATAACGCTGTGACTCTGCGTTGTGAAAGATGTAAACGTCTGGTTCAGAGTAAATTCTATAACGCTGTGACTCTGCGTTGTGAAAGATGTAAACGTCTGGTTCAGAGTAAATTCTATAACGCTGTGACTCTGCGTTGTGAAAGATGTAAACGTCTGTTCAGAGTAAATTATATAACGCTGTGACTCTGCGTTGTGAAAGATGTAAACGTCTGGTTCAGAGTAAATTCTATAACGCTGTGACTCTATGTTGTGAAAGATGTAAACGTCTGGTTCAGAGTAAATTCTATAACGCTGTGACTCTATGTTGTGAAAGATGTAAACGTCTGATTGTAAGTCACTCAGGATAAGAGTGTCCTGGTTCAGAGTAAAATGACGACAAAATGAAATGTTAAATTAAATATAGAGATGTGATGTTGTAAAAGATGTAAACGTCTTTCCACAGAACCACCTGAACTCTCTTCAGTTCTGCCCTGACCCTAGTACACAACAGTCTCTCAGCCCAGATTAAATCCTGTGACTCTGTTGAATGATTTTTCAGAGTTTTCACCAGAAATACACCGTCAGTCCTGAAATAACAACGCTGTGACTTTTGAATGGAGACTTTCCATATAATGTTTCCGTGACTCTGGTTGCTCTGTGAAAGTCTCTGGTTCAGAGTAAATTCTCCAGTCTTTAATGGAGAGTTCCACCCGCTGTGACTCTGCGTTGTGAAAGATGTAAACGGATTGAGAGTAAATTCTATAACGCTGTGACTCTGCGTTGTGAAAGATGACGTCTGGTTCAGAGTAAATTCTATAACGCTGTGACTCTGCGTTGTGAAAGGAAGCCCTGAGTGTAAGTCACTCAGGATAAGAGTGTCCTGCTAAAATCCAAAACGAAATGTAAATTAAATATAGAGATGTTGAAATGCATTGCCCTGGACCTCCCCAGGACCACCTGAACTCCAGTTCTGCCCATCCCTAGGACCAGTCTCTCCCCAGATTAAAGTTGAATGATTTTCCGTTTCCACTAGGCCCATCAGTCCTGAAATACCAGCCGTTTTGAATGGAGACTTTCCATATAATGTTTCCTCGGTTGCTCAGGCCCATCCCTCCTCTCCAGTCTTTAATGGAAGTTCCACCCAGGAGGATCCCTGGACCAGCCCCAGGGGATATCTCCCCGTCAGGCCCATCCCTGGACCAGCCCCAGGGGATAGCTCCACCAGGCCCATCCCTGGACCAGCCCCAGGGGATAGCTCCACCAGGCCCATCCCTGGACCAGCCCCAGGGGATCGCTCCACTAGGCCCATCCCTGGACCAGCCCCAGGGGATAGCTCCACCAGGCCCATCCCTGGACCAGCCCCAGGGGATCGCTCCACCAGGCCCATCCCTGGACCAGCCCCAGGGGATCGCTCCACCAGGCCCATCCCTGGACCAGCCCCAGGGGATCGCTCCACCAGGCCCATCCCTGGACCAGCCCCAGGGGATCGCTCCACCAGGCCCATCCCTGGACCAGCCCCAGGGGATCGCTCCACTAGGCCCATCCCTGGACCACAGCTGGCCCAGTTTCAGTACCACCACACCAAGACCTCCAAGAGCATGGACCTGGGTAAGACATAGACTTAATACTCTGGTTCACACTTCTCCCATCTCGTAAAGTCCTCGAACTCAACTGTGCATCTGGAAGCCAGTTCTACTGCTTTTTATTCTCCATATCCCCCTGGTATACAGTATATCATTCTCCATATCCCCCTGGTATACAGTGCATCTTTCTCCATATCCCCTGGTATATACAGTACATCTTTCTCCATATCCCCCTGGTATACAGTATATCATTCTCCATATCCCCCTGGTATATCCCCCTGGTATTCAGTATATCTTTCTCCATATCCCCCTGGTATTCAGTATATCTTTCTCCATATTCCCCTGGTATACAGTATATCTTTCTCCATATCCCCTGGTATACAATATATCCGTATTCCCCTGGTATTCAGTACATCTTTCTCCATATCCCCCTGGTATATCCCCCTGGTATTCAGTATATCTTTCTCCATATCCCCCTGGTATACAGTATATCTTTCTCCATATCCCCCTGGTATACAGTACATCTTTCTCCATATCCCCCTGGTATACAGTATACATATATCTTTCTCCATATCCCCCTGGTATATCCCCTGGTATTCAGTATATCTTTCTCCATATCCCCTGGTATATTCCCCTGGTATACAGTATATCATTCTCCATATCCCCCTGGTATACAATATATCTTTCTCCATATCCCCTTGTATACAATATATCTTTCCTCCTGGTATATATCCCTGGTATACAATATATCTTTCTCCATATCCCCCTGGTATATTCCCCTGGTATACATTATATCTTTCTCCATATCCCCCTGGTATACAATATATCTTTCTCCATATCCCCCTGGTATATCCCCCTGGTATACAGTATATCATTCTCCATATCCCCCAGTATATCTTTCTCCATATCCCCCTGGTATATTCCCCTGGTATACAATATATCTTTCTCCATATCCCCCTGGTATATTCCCCTGGTATACAGTACATATTTCTCCATATCCCCCTGGTATATCCCCCTGGTATACAGTATATCATTCTCCATATCCCCCTGGTATTCTGGTAGTATATCTTTCTCCATATCCCCCTGGTATATCCCCTGGTATACAGTATATCATTCTCCATATCCCCCTGGTATATCCCCCTGGTATACAGTATATCATTCTCCATATCCCCTGGTATACAATATATCTTTCTCCATATCCCCCTGGTATATTCCCTGGTATACAGTACATATTTCTCCATATCCCCCTGGTATATCCCCCTGGTATACAGTATATCATTCTATATCTTTCAATATATCCATATCCCCCTGGTATATCTTTCTCTATATCCCCTGGTATATACCCCTGGTATTCAGTATATCATTCTCCATATCCCCCTGGTATATCCCCCTGGTATACAGTATATCATTCTCCATATCCCCCTGGTATACAATATATCTTTCTCCATATCCCCTGGTATACAGTATATCTTTCTCTATATCCCCCTGGTATATACCCCTGGTATTCAGTATATCTTTCTCCATATCCCCTGGTATATCCCCCTGGTATACAGTATATCATTCTCCATATCCCCTGGTATACAATATATCTGTCTCCGTTTCCCCTGGTATATCCCCCCAGTATATCTCCTGTATCCCCTGGTATATCCCCCTGGTATACAGTATATCTTTCTCCGTATCCCCCTGGTATTCAGTATATCTGTCTCTGTATCCCCCTGGTATATCCCCCTGGTATTCAGTATATCTGTCTCCGTATCCCCCTGGTATATACCCCTGGTATTCAGAACAACTTTCTCCCATCCCACATAGTACATCTCCCTCAACATCACTCTCTGCTGGTGTTTTTACAGTGTTTTAATGGGCTGCCAGTTGGGAAACTCTGTCTAACATAGTTTAGCTAAATACTCTACAAAGAGATGGTGTCTCCCTAAATACAACGAGATGTGGGAGGCTGTTGGCAGCAGCAGGAGAGGGGGAACAACGGTGTCCCCCGTCTCTTTGTGCAGCATTTAGCTAAACCATGTTCGGCAGAGTTTCCCAACTGGCAGCCCATTAAAACACTGTAAAAAACACCAGCCAATCAGCTCAAAGAGATTTTCATTTTGGGAATCTCTTCTAAAGTATTCATGATTCATGTGATTATACAGATACAGATACATATACAGATACAGGTACAGGTACAGATACAGGTACATATACAGGTACAGATACAGGTACATATACATATACAGGTACAGATACATATACAGATACAGGTACATATACATATACATATACAGGTACATATACAGATACATATACAGGTACAGGTACATATACAGATACAGGTACATATACAGATACAGGTACATATACAGATACAGGTACATATACATATACAGATACAGGTACATATACAGATACAGGTACAGGTACAGGTACAGATACAGATACAGATACAGATACATATACAGGTACATACAGGTACATATACAGGTACAGATACAGATACAGGTACAGATACAGGTACAGGTACATATACAGATACAGGTACAGATACAGGTACAGATACAGGTACAGGTACATATACATATACAGGTACATATACAGGTACATATACAGGTACATATACAGGTACAGATATACAGGTACATATACATACAGGTACATATACAGATACAGATACAGGTACAGATACAGATACAGATACATACAGATACAGATACAGATACAGGTACATACATATACAGATACAGATACAGGTACAGCTACAGATACATATACAGGTACAGATACAGGTACATATACATGTACAGATACAGGTACATATACAGATACATATACAGGTACAGGTACATATACATATACAGGTACATATACAGGTACAGATACAGGTACAGGTACATATACATATACAGGTACATATACAGATACAGGTACAGGTACATATACATATACAGGTACATATACATATACAGGTACATATACAGATACATATACAGGTACAGGTACATATACATATACAGGTACATATACAGGTACAGATACAGGTACATATACAGATACAGGTACAGATACATATACAGGTACAGGTACATATACAGGTACAGGTACATATACATATACAGGTACATATACAGATACAGGTACATATACAGATACATATACAGGTACAGGTACATATACAGATACAGATACAGGTACAGATACAGATACAGATACAGGTACAGATACAGATACATATACAGGTACAGGTACATATACAGATACAGGTACATATACATGTACAGATACAGGTACAGGTACATATACAGATACATATACAGGTACACATATACATATACAGGTACATATACAGGTACAGATACAGGTACAGGTACATATACATATACAGGTACATATACAGGTACATATACAGGTACAGTACATATACATATACAGGTACATATACATATACAGGTACATATACAGATACAGATACAGGTACAGGTACATATACATATACAGGTACATATACAGGTACAGATACAGGTACATATACAGATACAGGTACAGATACATATACATATACAGGTACATATACAGATACAGGTACATATACAGATACATATACAGGTACAGGTACATATACATATACAGGTACATATACAGGTACAGATACAGGTACATATACATATACAGATACAGGTACATATACAGATACAGGTACAGATACAGATACAGGTACATATACAGATACAGATACAGATACATATACAGGTACAGATACAGGTACATATACAGATACATATACAGGTACAGATACATATACATATACAGATACAGGTACATATACATATACAGGTACATATACAGGTACAGATACAGGTACATATACAGATACAGATACAGATACAGGTACAGGTACATATACAGGTACATATACAGGTACAGATACAGGTACAGATACAGATACAGATACAGGTACAGATACATATACAGATACATATACAGGTACAGATACAGGTACAGGTACAGGTGCATATACAGATACAGATACAGGTACATATACAGATACAGATACATATACAGGTACAGATACAGGTACAGATACATATACAGGTACAGGTACATATACAGGTACATATACAGGTACAGGTACATATACATATACAGGTACATATACAGATACATATACAGGTACAGGTACATATACATATACAGGTACATATACAGGTACAGATACATGTACAGATACATATACAGATACAGGTACAGATACATATACAGATACATATACAGATACAGATACAGGTACATATACAGATACATATACAGGTACAGATACAGGTACAGGTACAGGTGCATATACAGATACAGATACAGGTACATATACAGATACAGGTACAGATACAGATACAGGTACAGGTACAGATACAGATACAGGTACAGATACAGATACAGATACAGGTACATATACAGATACATATACAGGTACAGATACAGGTACAGGTACAGGTGCATATACAGATACAGATACAGGTACATATACAGATACAGATACAGATACATATACAGATACAGATACAGGTACAGGTACAGGTGCATATACAGATACAGATACAGGTACATATACAGATACAGATACAGATACATATACAGATACAGATACAGGTACAGGTACAGATACAGATACAGATACAGGTACATATACAGATACATATACAGGTACAGATACAGGTACAGGTACAGGTGCATATACAGATACAGATACAGGTACATATACAGATACAGATACAGATACATATACAGATACAGATACAGGTACATATACAGCTACATATACAGATACAGGTACAGGTACAGGTACATATACAGGTACATATACAGATACAGATACAGGTACAGGTACAGCTACAGATACATGTACAGGTACATACAGATACATGTACATATACAGATACAGGTACAGGTACAGATACAGGTACAGGTACAGATACATGTACAGATACAGATACAGATACATATACAGGTAAATATACAGGTACATATACAGATACATATACAGATACAGTACATATACAGATACAGGTACAGATACAGATACAGGTACATATACAGATACAGATACAGATACAGGTACAGCTACAGATACATGTACAGGTACAGATACAGATACAGATACAGGTACAGGTACAGATACAGGTACATATACATGTACAGATACAGATACAGATACAGATACAGGTACAGGTAAATATACAGGTACATATACAGATACATATACAGATACAGGTACATATACAGATACAGGTACAGGTACAGATACAGATACATGTACAGATACAGGTACATATACAGATACAGATACAGGTACAGGTACATATACAGGTACAGGTACATATACAGATACATATACAGGTACATATACAGGTACATATACAGATACAGATACAGGTACAGGTACATATACAGGTACAGGTACATATACAGATACAGATACAGGTACATATACAGATACAGGTACAGATACATATACAGATACAGGTACAGATACAGATACAGATACAGATACAGGTACAGATACAGATACAGGTACAGGTAAATATACAGGTACATATACAGGTACATATACATATACAGATACAGGTACATATACAGATACAGATACAGGTACATATACAGATACAGGTACAGATACATATACAGATACAGGTACAGATACAGATACAGATACAGATACAGGTACAGGTACATATACATATACAGATACAGGTACATATACAGATACAGGTACAGATACAGGTACATATACAGATACAGGTACAGATACATATACAGATACAGATAGTAATACATATACAGATAGACAGCAAGGTTTAATTATTCCCCACGTTATGAAGAGGGATATGTGGTCATATACATGTAAGACATTATAGTAATGATCAGCTAGGTTAGTTAATGATCAGCTAGGTTAGTTAAAGACAGTATAGTATTATCAGCTTGGTTAGTTAATGATCAGCTAGGTTAGTTAAAGACAGTATAGTAATGATCAGCTAGGTTAGTTAGACAATATAGTAATGATCAGCTAGGTTAGTTAGACAGTATAATAATGATCAGCTAGGTTAGTTAAAGACAGTATAGTAATTATCAGCTTGGTTAGTTAATGATCAGCTAGGTTAGTTAAAGACAGTATAGTAATTATCAGCTAGGTTAGTTAGACAATATAGTAATTATCAGCTAGGTTAATTAGACAATATTAATGATCAGCTAGGTTAGTTAGACAGTATAGTAATGATCAGCTAGGTTAGTTAATGTAATTATCAGCTAGGTTAGTTAGACAATATAGTAATGATCAGCTAGGTTAGTTAGACAGTATATTAATGATCAGCTAGGTTAGTTAGACAATATAGTAATGATCAGCTAGGTTAGTTAATGATCAGCTAGGTTAGTTATGACAATATAGTAATGATGAGCTAGGTTAGTTAATGATCAGCTAGGTTAGTTAAAAACAGTATAGTAATGATCAGCTGTGTTAGTTAATGATCAGGTAGGTTAGTTAATGATCAGCTAGGTTAGTTAGACAGTATATTAATGATCAGCTAGGTTAGTTAGTTAATGATAGTAGGTTAGTTAAAGACAGGTATAGTTATGACAATATAGTTAATGATCAGGTAGGTTAGTTAATGATCAGCTAGGATAGTTAAAGACAGTATAGTAATGATCAGCTAGGTTAGTTAGACAATATAGTAATTATCAGCTAGGTTAGTTAATGATCAAGGTTATAGTAATTATCAGCTAGGTTAATTAGACAATATAGTAATGATCAGCTAGGTTAGTTAGACAATATAGTAATGATCAGTAGGTTAGTTAATGATCAGCTAGGTTAGTTAAACAGACAGTATAGTAATGATCAGCTAGGTTAGTTAGACAGTATAGTAATGATCAGCTAGGTTAGTTAAACAGTATAGTAATGATCAGCTAGGTTAGTTAGACAATATAGTAATGATCAGCTAGGTTAGTTAAACATTATAGTAATGATGAGCTAGGTTAGTTAATGATCAGCTAGGTTAGTTAAACAGTATAGTAATGATCAGCTAGGCTAGTTAATGATCAGCTAGGTTAGTTAAAGACAGTATAGTAATGATCAGCTAGGTTAGTTAGACAGTATAGTAATGATCAGCTAGGTTAGTTAAACAGTATAGTAATGATCAGCTAGGCTAGTTAATGATCAGCTAGGTTAGTTAAAGACAGTATAGTAATGATCAGCTATAGTTAATGATCAGCTAGGTTAGTTATACAGTATAGTAATGATCAGCTAGTTTAGTTTGTTAATGCAGAGGTTTTAGGCTACTACATATAAAGTGTTGAACTAGGCGTACCAAAGCGTACAGTATACTCTGAAATCTCCCCACCAAATGCACCTATCTGTGCGATAGTCAACCAATATACTCATTTTCTCCTCTCTTTAAATACTTTAAAAGAGGGATGATCGATAGAGAGGGGTTTTACAGTGAAGCAATAGGGAGAGATGGGAGGAGAGGAGGAGGTTAGATGTGTTTGCTCTGCCTGCTGGGCTGTTGGCTGGAGGGGAGAGGAGGAGAGAATCAGTGGGAAATAAAATTGAAATGTTGGCGCCGGGCGGAAAGTCATTTTCTTTATGGGTTTGATGTGTCTCATCGCTCTAAAATACACATCATAAAAACTGAACACTGCAGCACATTTCCACATATTACCTGATCCTGACCCTATTAACTCTCTTCTATCGACTCCCTCCCTCCCTCCATCAGAGAGGGAGAGAGGGATGAGAGAGAGGGATATACAAGAGAGAGGGATGGAGAGAGAGGGAGGGGGAGGGAGAGAGAGAGAGGGAGGGAGGGGGAGAGGGAGAGGGATATACAAGAGGGAGGGAGGGAGGGAGGGAGGGAGGGAGGGAGGGAGGGAGGGAGGGAGGGAGGGAGGGAGGGAGGGAGGGAGGGATAGGCAAGAGAGGGATGGAGAGGGATGGGGAGGGAGGGGGGGGAGGGGAGAGAGAGAGAGGGAGGGGGAGAGAGAGGGAGAGGGATATACAAGAGGGAGGGAGGGAGTTTGGGAGGGAGGGAGGGAGAGGGATATACAAGAGAGAGGGAGGGACAGAGGGAGGGGAGGGATATCCAGAGAGAGGGAGGGACAGAGGGAGGGGAGGGATATACAAGAGAGAGGGAGGGACAGAGGGAGGGGAGGGAGGGAGAGAGAGGGAGGGACAGAGGGAGGGGAGGGATATACAAGAGAGAGGGAGGGACAGAGGGAGGGGAGGGATATCCAAGAGAGAGGGAGGGACAGGGAGGGAGGGAGGGATATACAAGAGAGAGGGAGGGACAGAGGGAGGGAGGGAGGGATATACAAGAGATAGGGAGGGACAGAGGGAGGGAGGGATATCCAGAGCAGCAGGGAGGGACAGAGGGACTGTCCTCACCTCCCTATCATTGGGAGGGATATACAAGAGAGATGACTGGGACAGAGGGAGGGGAGGGATACACAGAGAGAGGGAGGGACAGATTGGGAGGGGGAGGGATATGACACAGAGCTAGAGGGAGGGACAGAGGGAGGGACATTGGGAGCAGGAGGGAGGGACACAGAGAGATGGGATATCACAAGTTCCCAGCAGGAGGGAGGGAGAGCTAGGGATATACAAGAGGGAGGGAGGGAAGGCATAATTTAATAAGATGACTGTCCTCACCTCCCCTATCATTGGGTTCCCAGCAGCATAGACTGACACAGAGCTAGATGACTGTCCTCACCTCCCCTATCATTGGGTTCCCAGCAGCATAGACTGACACAGAGCTAGATGACTGTCCTCACCTCCCCTATCATTGGGTTCCCAGCAGCATAGACTGACACAGAGCTAGATGACTGTCCTTACCTCCCCTATCATTGGGTTCCCAGCAGCATAGACTGACACAGAGCTAGATGACTGTCCTCACCTCCCCTATCATTGGGTTCCCAGCAGCATAGACTGACACAGAGCTAGATGACTGTCCTCACCTCCCCTATCTTCTGCCTGTCTCTCCCCTCTACAACCATGGAGCTGGAATTATGTAGTTGGGAGATATGAGCAATGGTCCATCCTGTCTGGAACTTGGGGGATTGGTGATGGTCTTTCTTTTGCTACTGGAGATATCCTATATTACCAGGTTAGTGATGTGCTATGCTACTGGAGATATCCTATATTACCAGGTTAGTGATCTGCTATGCTACTGGAGATATCCTATATTACCAGGTTAGTGATCTGCTATGCTACTGTAGAGATATCCTATATTACCAGGTTAGTGATCTGCTATGCTACTGGAGATATCCTATATTACCAGGTTAGTGATCTGCTATGCTACTGGAGATATCCTATATTACCAGGTTAGTGATGTGCTATGCTACTGGAGATATCCTATATTACCAGGTTAGTGATGTGTTATGCTACTGGATATATCCTATATTACCAGGTTAGTGATCTGCTATGCTACTGGAGATATCCTATATTATCAGGTTAGTGATCTGCTATGCTACTGGAAATAAAATATGATATGTCTGACTGAAACGTGGCTGGATGATGACCCTACGTACGTAGTACTCGGTGGATTCTCCATGCAGCGGCAGGATCGGACGACGGCTTCGGGGAAAACTAAAGGAGGTGGTGTGTTATTTCATTGGTGTGCTGCTTCCAGTGTGAAGGAAATCTCCAGCTTTCGATCACCTGATATAACATACTTCTGGGTAAGCTGCAGACCCATTTATCTACCAAGAGTGTTCTCATCTGTAATTATCACCGCTGTCTACAAGTCAACACCAATCTGGAACTCAACAAACTGTATGGAGCCATAAACGAACAAGAAACCTCTCACCCAGAGGCAGCGTTTCTGTTGGATGGGGAGACTTAAACACGGGGAGACTTAAAACCGTCCTACGTCACCTCTACCAACACGTCTCCTGCCCCACTAAGAGTGATACATCTCGAGACCACCTTTTATTCTACCCACAGAAACGCGTACAAATCCCTCCCACGTCCTCCCTTTGGTACATCTGACCGGGACTCCATTCTCCTGCTTTCTGTTTACAAACAAAAGCTCAAACAGGAAGTGTTCCGATGAAGCGAAGGAAGTGGTCAAGACTGTTTTGCTAGTACAGACTGGGATATGTTCCGAGGATAGACGACATCGTCCCCACAGTGACTATTTAAACGCGTTCCCGACCATAGACCCGTAATTGCAGACAACATCACTCTGGACATTAGGCCATTACCACTTACAATGAACGAGACACGGAGATGTGGACAACATATCGGCCTCCGACCAGACATCAAACATGCAAAAGGAAAGGTGGGAATCCGGTTACACGGACTGCTCGTTGTATCTGGCCTGCAGACGATAACGGATGACAAAGAAACCCCCCAGACATGAGCTACCTAGTGACACAGAACTTCCAAATGAGCTAAATGGTTTTTATTCTTGCTTCGAGGAATATAAGACTGTGTGTGTGCCCCTGCGTTTCCAGATGGCTGTCTGATCACGCTCTCCCCTTGCCAATGTGACGTTTAAGCAGGTTAACAATCGGAACTCTAATTCCAAGTATGCGCAGACCAGCTGACATCTGCAGTCTTTCCAAATCTGTAATCCATGTTTCAAGATGACCACGATTGTCCCTGTTCCCGGGAGCTCCAAGGTAACCTACCTAAATGAATATCGCTCTGCAGCACTCACATTATCCAATTCATCTACCGTGCATCAGCAAACCACACCACACCACGTCATACGACACCACACCACACCACACCACACCACGTCATACGACACCACGCCATACCACACTCATACCACACCACGCCATACCACACCATACCACGCCACGCCATACCACACCATACCACACCACGCCATACCACACCACGCCACGCCATACCACACCATACCACACCACGCCATACCACACCACACCATACCACGCCATACCACACCATACCACACCACGCCATACCACACCACACCATACCACGTCATACGACACCACACCACGCCATACCATACCACACCACACCACGTCATACGACACCACACCACGCCATACCACACCACACCACGCCATACCACACCACGCCACGCCATACCACACCATACCAACCCACGCCATACCATACCACACCATACCACACCACACCATGCCATACCACACCATACCACGCCATAACACACCACGCCATACCACGCCATACCACACCATACCACACCATACCACACCATACCACACCATACCACACCATACCACACCATACCACACCATACCACACCACGCCATACCACGCCATACCACACCATACCACGCCATACCACACCATACCACACCACACCATACCACACCATACCACACCATACCACACCACACCACTCCATACCACGCCATACCACACCACACCATACCACGCCATACCACACCACACCACACCATACCACACCATACCACGCCATACCACACCACGCCATACCACACCACGCCACCACACCACACCACACCATACCACACCACGCCATACCACACCATACCACACCATACCACACCACGCCACACCACGCCATACCACGCCACACCACACCATACCACACCATACCACTCACCATACCACACCATACCACACCACACCATACCACGCCACACCACACCACACCACACCACGCCATACCACGCCATACCACACCACACCATACCACACCATACCACACCATGCCACACCCACCACCATACCACACCATACCCACCACACCATACCACACCATACCACACCATACCACGTCCATATCACACCATACCACACCACGCCATACCACACCATACCACACCATACCACACCACACCACACCATACCACACCACACCACACCATACCACACCATACCACACCACACCACACCACACCATACCATGCCATACCACACCATACCACACCATACCACGTCATACCACACCACGCCATACCACACCATACCACACCATACCACACCATACCACGCCACACCACGCCATACCACACCATACCACACCACACCATACCACACCACACCATACCACGCCATACCACACCATACCACACCATACCACGCCATACCACACCATACCACACCATACCATACCACACCACACCATACCACACCACACCACGCCATACCACGCCATACCACACCACACCATACCACGCCATACCACACCATACCACACCATACCACACCATACCACGTCATATCACACCATACCATACCACACCATACCACACCATACCACACCACACCACTCCATACCACACCATACCACACCACGCCATACAACACCATACCACACCATACCACACCATACCACACCATATCACACCGTGTCATACCACACCATACCACACCATACCACACCACACCACACCATACCACACCACACCATACCACACCACACCACACCACACCATACCACACCACACCACACCACACCACACCATACCACACCACGCCATACCACACCATACCACACCACACCATACCACACCACACCATACCACACCATACCACGCCATACCACACCATACCACACCATACCACACCATACCACGTCATACCACACCACACCATACCACATCACACCACACCACACCACACCATACCACACCACACCACACCACACCATACCACACCACACCACACCATACCACACCACCACACCACACCATACCACACCACACCATACCACACCATACCACACCACACCACACCATACCACACCATACCACACCATACCACACCATACCACACCATACCACACCATACCACGTCATACCACACCATACCACATCACACCACACCACACCACACCACACCATACCACACCACACCATACCACACCACACCACACCACACCACACCACACCATACCATACCACACCACACCATACCACACCACACCACACCACGCCATACACGCTGTCTGCTATCTGCCAGGTACACTTCTCCAGCCAGTAGCCATCAAAGGTGAGCCTACTGAAGTTGGTTATGACTGGTGAGGACGACGGCCTGACCCCAAGCCAAAGTTGTGGCAAAAAACTTAAGAACAACAAAGTCAAGGTATTGGAGTGGTCATCACAAAGCCCTGACCTCAATCCTGTAGGAAATGTGTGGGCAGAACTGAAAAAGCTTGTGCGAGCAAGGAGGCCTACAAACCTGACTCAGCTCCACCAGCTCTGTCAGGAGGAATGGGACAAAATTCACCCAACTTATTGTGGGAAGCTTGTGGAAGGCTACCTGAATTGTTTGACCCAAGGTAAACAATTTAAAGGCAATGTTGTCAAATACTAATTGAGTGTATGTAAACTTCTGATCCACTGGGAATGTGATGAAAGAAATACATGCTGAAAGAAATAATTCTCTCTGCTATTATTCTGACATTTTGTCACCCCTTGACCTTAGAGAGCCGTTTCATTTCTCTATTTGGTTAGGTCAAGGTGTGGTGTGGCGTGGGCATTCTATGTTTTCTATTTCTTTGTTTTGGCCGAGTGTGGTTCTCAATCAGGGACAGCTGTCTATTGTTGTCTCTGATTGGGAATCATACTTAGGCAGCCTGTTTTGCCACCTTAGTTGTGGGTAGTTGTCTTTGTTAGTGGCCTGTATAGCCCTAGTCAGCTTCACGGTCGTTTATTTTGTTTTTTGTTTTTTTGACGACATTCTTAATAAAGAAAATGTACGCTCACCTTGGTCCGGTCGTTTCCCTGACGACGTTCATTTCACATTCTTAAAATAAAGTGGTGATCCTAACTGACCTAAGACAGGGAATTTTACTAGTATTAAATGCCAAGAATTGTGAAAAACTGTTTTTAAATGTCGTTGGCTAAGGTGTATGTAAACTTCCGACTTCAACTGTACTTTGTTGAAGCACCTTTTGGCAGTGATTTCAGCTTCTTGGGTATGACCCTACAAGCTTGTCACACCTGTATTTGGGGAGTTTCTCCCATTCTTCTCTGCAGATCCTCTCAAGCTCTGTCAGGTTGGATGGGGAGCGACGCTGCACAGCTATTTTCAGGTGTGGGACCTTATATCGACAGATGTGTGTCTTTACAAATCATGTCCAATCAATTTAATTTACCACAGTTGAACTCCAATCAAGTTGTAGAAACATCTCAAGAATAATAAATGAAAACAGGATGCACCTGAGCTATATGTAGAATCTCATAGCAAAGGGTCTGAATACCTATGTAAATAAGGTATTTCTGTTTTTTATTTGTAAGACATTTGCTAATACATAAAGCAAATGTTTTTCTTCATCATTATGGGTATTGTGTGTAGAATGAAATAAAACAATAAAACTATTTAATCCATTTTAGAATAAGGCTGTAACGTAACAAAATGTGGAAAAAGTCAAGGGGTCTGAATACTTTCGGAAGGCCCTGTTTATCAGATTACAACGAAGAGTAAGATTTGCCCCTCTGTTCTGGACCAGCTGCAGATTAACTAGGTCTTTCCTTGCAGCACTGTACCACACAACTGGACAATAATCAAGATAAGATAAAACTAGAGTCTGCAGAACTTGCTATGTGGTGTGTGGTGTCAAACAAGCAGAGAATATCTTTATTACAGACAGACCTCTCCCCATCTCTATATTACAGACAGACCTCTCCCCATCTCTTCATTACAGACAGACCTCTCCCCATCTCTTTATTACAGACAGACCTCTCCCCATCTCTTTATTACAGACAGACCTCTCCCCATCTCTTCACTACAGACAGACCTCTCCCCATCTCTATATTCCAGACAGACCTCTCCCCATCTCTTTATTACAGACAGACCAGACCTCTCCCCATCTCTTTATTACAGACAGACCTCTCCCCATCTCTTTACTACAGACAGACCTCTCCCCATCTCTTTATTACAGACAGACCTCTCCCCATCTCTTTATTACAGACAGACCTCTCCCATCTCTTTACTACAGACAGACCTCTCCCCATCTCTTTATTACAGACAGACCTCTCCCCATCTCTTTATTACAGACAGACCTCTCCCCATCTCTTTATAACAGACAGACCTCTCCCCATCTCTTTATTACAGACAGACCTCTCCCCATCTCTTTACTACAGACAGACCTCTCCCATCTCTTTACTACAGACAGACCTCTCCCCATCTCTTTATTACGGACAGACCTCTCCCCATCTCTTTATTACAGACAGACCTCTCCCCATCTCTATATTACAGACAGACCTCTCCCCATCTCTTTATTACAGACAGACCTCTCCCCATCTCTTTATTAGGGACAGACCTCTCCCCATCTCTTTATTACGGACAGATCTCTCCCCATCTCTTTATTACTGACAGACCTCTCCCCATCTCTTTACTACAGACAGACCTCTCCCCATCTCTTTATTACAGACAGACCTCTCCCCATCTCTTTACTACAGACAGACCTCTCCCCATCTCTTTACTACAGACAGACCTCTCCCCATCTCTTTATACTACAGACAGACCTCTCCCCATCTCTTTATTACAGACAGACCTCTCCCCATCTCTTTATTACGGACAGACCTCTCCCCATCTCTTTATTACAGACAGACCTCTCCTCATCTCTTTATTACAGACAGACCTCTCCCCATCTCTTTATTACAGACAGACCTCTCCCCATCTCTTTATTACAGACAGACCTCTCCCCATCTCTTTACTATAGACAGACCTCTCCCCATCTCTATACTACAGACAGACCTCCCCATCTCTGTATTACAGACAGACCTCTCCCCATCTCTTTATTACGGACAGACCTCTCCCCATCTCTTTATTACAGACAGACCTCTCCTCATCTCTTTATTACAGACAGACCTCTCCCCATCTCTTTATTACAGACAGACCTCTCCCCATCTCTTTATTCCAGACAGACCTCTCCCCATCTCTTTATTACAGACAGACCTCTCCCCATCTCTTTATTACAGACAGACCTCAGACAGACCCTTCTCTTTATTACAGACAGACCTCTCCCCATCTCTTTATTACAGACAGACCTCTCCTCATCTCTTTATTACAGACAGACCTCTCCCCATCTCTTTACTACAGACAGACCTCTCCCCATCTCTTTTACAGACCATTCCCCAATCTATATGTTTTGACCATGACAGTGACACCTCTCCCCTTCTCTTTCTACAGGTAACACCAAGACCTCTAATTCAGTTTCCTTTATTACAGACAGAACATGTTCAACAGCCACAGAATTCATGACTTTATTACAGATTCAGCTGACGAGGTCTAGACCTCTCCCCATCTCTTAGGGAATGATCAAATACAATTATCTTAGATTTATAGATGTTCAGGACCAGTTTTGTTTATTACTGGCCACCCATTCCAAAAACAGACTGCAACTCTTTGTTAATGGTTTCAGTGACTTCATTAGCTGTGGTTGCTGATGCGTATATGGTTGAATCATCAGCATACATGAACACACATGCTTTGTTTAATGCCAGTGGTGGCATTTAGTGGTAAAAAATAGGAAAGAGTAGAGGGCCTAGAGAGCTGCCTTGTGGTATACCACACTTTACATGTTTGACATTAGAGACACTTCCATTAAAGAAAACCCTCTCCGAGGGAAATATCAAAGGCTGCACTGAAATCTAACAGTACAGCACGCACAATCTTCTTATTATCAATTTCTTTCAACCAATCATCAGGCATTTGTGTCAGTGCAGTACATGTTGAGTGCCTCTTCTCTATAAGCATGCTGAGAAATATCATTGTATTTTGTCAAACACAATTTTTTCCAACAGTTTTCTAAGAGCTGGCAGCAATCTTATAGGTCTCTTTAGAACCAGTAAAGGCTACTTTACCACTCTTAGGTACATAATTACTTTCCTCGAGGATCAGATTAAATATATGACAGATATCGTGGCTATAGAGTCAGCTACCATCCTCAGTAGCTTTTCATTCTCAGTTCTCAATGCCAGGAGGTTTGTCATTTATTCATCGATAATAGTACTTTTTCCCACTTTATTACAGACAAACTTGTCAAAATACAAACTTCCAATGCTTTTCTTTCACTATTAATTTTGGCAGACTGTTCATTGTTGGCATTTCCATGCCTAAGTTTGCTAGACCTTTGCCAAATCATTCAAATAATTGGCAACATCAAATGGTTTTGTGATGAATAAGCCATCTGATTGGATGAAAGATGAATTTGTCTCTCTGCCTCAAAGTATTCCAAAGTTTACATCACACACACTATGAAGCCTTTCACATGATTTAGATACTGACCGTTAGCACCTGGTGGCCTATAGCAACACCCCAAAGGAAAATATGTGCTAAGTCAACCTGCAACCTGCAACACTTCAATAACACTTGACGTGATCTTCTCTAAGCATTACAGGGATTATGGCTCTGAATATATACAGCAACACCTCTGCCATAAGCATTTCTGTCTCTTCTATAGATGTTATATCCTTGTATTGCTACTGATGTATCAACGGAATGATCTAAGTGAGTCTCAGAAATGGCTAATATATGAATGTTATCTGATGTCAGCAAGTTATTGATTTCATGAACCTTATTTCTAAGGCTACATATATTAATATCTCTATTTTCAGCCCTTTCCTGGGAAGTGTCTTTGTTGTGACAGACCTGTCCCCATCTCTTTGGTTAAGACAGACCCCATCCACTCCTCTCAGTTGGCCTTGTGTCTGTAATTACCTCTCCCATCCTTTATTACCCCCCTCCCAGTTGGCCTTGTGTCTGTAACCCCCCCAGTTGTGTCTGTAAACAACCCCTCTCCCAGTTGGCCTTTTCTGTACAGACAGACCCTCCCCATCTCCCAGTTGGCCTTGTGTCTTTAATACAGACAGACCTCTCCCCAGTTCCTTGTGTCTGTCAGACCTCCCCATTTCAATGTAACCTGAGCAGACTTCCCCATTCTCTCCTGCCTGGACAGACCTCTCCTCATCTCTTTATTACAGACAGACCTCTCCCCATCTTTACAACCATTCTATATGTTTTGACCAGTGTACAATCTAAGGTAACTCCTCTCCTCTCCTCTCCTCCTCCTCATCTTCTCAGCCTCCTCTCCTCATCCTTCCTCCCTGCCTGGTCTAGAACTTGAATGATTTGTCCAAATACAATTATCTTGCCTGGTTCCTGATCCTTTTGTTTATTACTCCTCCCATTCCTGGACTGATCCTTTGTTAATGGTTTCTCCTCATTACCTGGTTGCTGATCCTTCTCTCCTTGAATCATCCTCCCTGAACACCTGGCTTTGTTTAATCCTTCTCTCCTCTCCTAGGAAACCTGGCCTGATCCTTGTGGTATCCTCTCCTCCCTACATGTTTGACATTAGATCCTTCCATTCTCCTCTCCTCTCCTCCCTGCCTGGCCTGATCCTAACAGTCTCCTCAATCCTCCCTACCTTGATCAATTTCTTTCAACCAATCATCAGGCATTTGTGTCAGTGCAGTACATGTTGAGTGCCTCTTCTCTATAAGCATGCTGAGAAATATCATTGTATTTTGTCAAACACAATTTTTTCCAACCCTCTCCTGGCAGCAATCTTATCCTCTCCTCTCCTCTCCTCCAGTCTCCTTTCCACTCTCTACCTGGCATGATCCTTCTCTCCTCTCAGATTAAATCCTCTAGGCGTGGCCTAGAGTCAGCTACCATTCTAGCTTTCCTCTCCTCTCCTCCCTAGGAGGTTTGATCCTTCTTTCATCTCTAGTACTTTTTCCCTCACCTTGCAAAATGAACCTTCCAATCTCCTCTCGTATGTCTTGACTTTGTGGCCTCTGTTTGTTTTGTTTCCAATGGCAGATGAAATCAAATGGTTTTGGGATGAATAAGCCATCTGATTGGTCAGGTGAATTTGAATGCCCAAAGTATTCCAAAACACATCCGAACACTAACACAGTGTTATGCTGATGGAGACCCACCATATTGAGCCTTGAGGGCCCAAGCTTGGTGCCCTGATGGAAAATCCTGGAAGGCCCTGCAACCTGCAACACTTCAATAGACACTGGCCTGGCAGGAAGTCTAGATCATCCCAAATTACAGTGGATTAGTGTGAAGGTGTGTATAGTAGTATGTATAGTGTATAGTAGTGTCTTGTAGATGTTATATCCTTGTAGTGTGTATAGTAGTGTGTGTAGTAGTGTGTATAGTCAGCAAGTTATTGATTTCATGAAGTGTGTCTCAGTAGTGTGTGTAGTAGTGTGTGTAGTAGTGTGTATCTGTAGTGTGTGTAGTAGTGTGTGTGAGTTGTAGTAATGTATGGTGTGTATAGTAGTGTGTGTAGTGTGTTAATAGTGTGTATAGTAGTTTCCTGTAGTAGTGTGTGTAGTAGAGTGTATAGTAGTGTGTGTAGTTTGTATAGTAGTGTGAAGGTGAATTCATCCAATTTCTCAGTTGGCCTTGTGTCTGTAATTACCCCGTCCCCCTTCCAGTTGGCCTTGTGTAAATGTAAAGTAGTGTGTGTAGTAGTGTCCCAGTTGGCCTTGTAGTGTGTATAGTAGTGTGTCTGTATTATGTGTCAGTAATGGCCTTGTGTCTGTATAGTAGTGTGTATAAGTAGTGTGTAGTTGTGTGTATATTAGTGTATGTGTTGTGTGGTTAGTCAGTGTTACTCATTTAAGTGTATAGTAGTGTGTATAGTAGTGTGTATAGTAGTGTGTAGTTGTGTGTATATTAGTGATCCTTCTATAGTTGTGTGTATAGCAGTGTGTATATTAGTGTATAGTAGTGTGTCCTAGTAGTGTGTATAGTAGTGTGCCTATTAGTGTATAGTAGTGTCCTCCCTAGTGTGCATAGTAGTGTGTGTAGTAGTGTCCTAGTAGTGGTCTGAGTAGTGTGTAGCAGTGTGTCCCTCCCTTGCCCTGTAGTGTGTGTAGTAGTGTGTATCCTTAGTGTCCTCTAGTAGTGTGTGTAGTAGTGTCTAGTAGTGTGTATGGTGTATAGTAGTGTGTAGTAGTGTATAGTAGTGTGAATATTAGTGTATCCCTGTGTGTATAGTAGTGTATAGTAGTGTGTAGTGGTGTATAGTAGTGTGCATCCTCTCCTAGTGTATAGTAGTGTGTATAGTAGTGTATAGTAGTGTGTAGTAGTGTATAGTAGTGTGTGTAGTAGTGTTATAGTAGTGTGTATAGTATGTGTAGTTGTGTGTATATTAGTGTATAGTTGTGTGTATAGCAGTGTGTATATTAGTGTATAGTAGTGTGTATAGTAGTGTGTATAGTAGTGTGTAGTTGTGTGTATATTAGTGTATAGTTGTGTGTATAGCAGTGTGTATATTAGTGTATAGTAGTGTGTGTAGTAGTGTGTATAGTAGTGTGCATATTAGTGTATAGTAGTGTGTGTAGTAGTGTGCATAGTAGTGTGTGTAGTAGTGTGTAGTAGTGTGTATAGTAGTGTGTAGTAGTGTGTAGTAGTGTGTGTAGTAGTGTGTGTAGTAGTGTGTATAGTAGTGTGTATAGTAGTGTGTGTAGTAGTGTGTAGTAGTGTGTATAGTGTGTATAGTAGTGTGTAGTAGTGTATAGTAGTGTGCATATTAGTGTATAGTAGTGTGTATAGTAGTGTATAGTAGTGTGTAGTAGTGTATAGTAGTGTGCATATTAGTGTATAGTAGTGTGTAGTAGTAGTGTATAGTAGTGTGTAGTAGTGTGTAGTAGTGTGTGTAGTAGTGTGTATAGTAGTGTGTATAGTAGTGTATAGTAGTGTGTAGTAGTGTATAGTAGTGTGTAGTAGTGTATAGTAGTGTGTATAGTAGTGTATAGTAGTGTGTAGTAGTGTATAGTAGTGTGTGTAGTAGTGTGTAGTAGTGTGTATAGTAGTGTGTAGTAGTGTATAGTAGTGTGCATATTAGTGTATAGTAGTGTGTATAGTAGTGTATAGTAGTGTGTAGTAGTGTATAGTAGTGTGTGTAGTAGTGTGTATAGTAGTGTATAGTAGTGTGTAGTAGTGTATATTAGTGTATAGTAGTGTGTGTAGTAGTGTGTATAGTGTATGTGTGTAGTAGTGTGTAGTAGTGTGTATAGTAGTGTATAGTAGTGTGTAGTAGTGTATAGTAGTGTATAGTAGTGTGTATATTAGTGTATAGTAGTGTGTAGTAGTGTATAGTAGTGTGTGTAGTAGTGTGTAGTAGTGTGTAGTAGTGTATAATAGTATGTGTAGGTGATGTTGTCTCACCCTGGAGTCTGTGTGTCGTAGTGTGTATAGTAGTGTGTAGTAGTGTATAGTAGTGTATAGTAGTGTGTAGTAGTGTATAGTAGTGTATAGTAGTGTATAATAGTGTATAGTAGTGTATAATAGTATGTGTAGGTGATGTTGTCTCACCCCTGGAGTGTCTGTGTGTAGTAGTGTGTATAGTAGTGTATAGTAGTGTATAGTAGTGTATAGTAGTGTGTAGTAGTGTGTAGTAGTGTATAGTAGTGTATAGTAGTGTGTGTAGTAGTGTGTAGTAGTGTATAATAGTGTATAGTAGTGTATAATAGTATGTGTAGGTGATGTTGTCTCACCCCTGGAGGTCTGTGTGTCGTAGTGTGTATAGTAGTGTGTAGTAGTGTATAGTAGTGTATAGTAGTGTATAGTAGTGTATAGTAGTGTATAGTAGTGTGTGTAGTAGTGTGTAGTAGTGTATAATAGTGTATAGTAGTGTGTAGTAGTGTGTAGTAGTGTATAGTAAGTGTATAGTAGTGTGTATAGTAGTGTGTGTAGTTGTGTATAGTAGTGTATAGTAGTGTATAATAGTGTGTAGTAGCGATGTTGTCTACCGCTGGAGGTCTGTGTGTTGTAGTGTGTATAATAGTGTGTCTAGTAGTGTGTAGTAGTGTATAATAGTGTATAGTAGTGTATATTAGTGTGTAGTAGTGTGTAGTAGTGTATAGTAGTGTGTGTAGTAGTGTATAATAGTGTATAATAGTAGGTAGTAGTGTATAGTATTGCATAGTAGTGTATAGTGTGTAGTAGTGTGTATAGTAGTGTGTATAGTAGTGTATAGTAGTATATAGTAGTGTATAGTAGTGTATAGTAGTGTGTGTAGTAGTGTGTAGTAGTGTATAGTAGTGTATAGTAGTGTGTAGTAGTGTATAGTAGTGTGTAGTAGTGTGTAGTAGTGTATAGTAGTGTATAGTAGTGTGTGTAGTAGTATGTAGTAGTGTATAGTAGTGTGTAGTAGTGTATAGTAATGTGTATAGTAGTGTGTTTAGTAGTGTGTGTAGTAGTGTATAATAGTGTGTAGTAGTGTATAGTAGTGTGTAGTAGTGTATATTAGTGTGTGTAGTAGTGTGTATAGTAGTGTGTGTAGTAGTGTATAGTAGTGTATAATAGTGTGTAGTAGTGTATAGTAGTGTGTAGTAGTGTGTGTAGTAGTGTATAGTAGTGTGTATAGTAGTGTATAGTAGTATGTAGTAGTGTATAGTAGTGTATAGTAGTGTGTATAGTAGTGTGTAGTAGTGTATAGTAGTGTATAGTAGTGTGTAGTAGTGTATAGTAGTGTGTAGTAGTGTGTAGTAGTGTATAGTAGTGTATAGTAGTGTGTGTAGTAGTATGTAGTAGTGTATAGTAGTGTGTAGTAGTGTATAGTATGTGTATAGTAGTGTGTATAGTAGTGTGTGTAGTAGTGTATAATAGTGTGTAGTAGTGTATAGTAGTGTGTAGTAGTGTATAGTAGTGTGTATAGTAGTGTGTATAGTAGTGTGTATAGTAGTGTATAGTAGTGTATAGTAGTGTATAGTAGTGTATAGTAGTGTATAGTAGTGTATAGTAGTGTGTATAGTAGTGTATAGTAGTGTGTAGTAGTGTATAGTAGTGTGTAGTAGTGTATAGTAGTGTATAGTAGTGTGTAGTAGTGTATAGTAGTGTGTGTAGTAGTGTGTAGTAGTGTGTAGTAGTGTGTAGTAGTGTATAGTAATGTGTATAGTAGTGTATAGTAGTGTGTGTAGTAGTGTATAGTAGTGTATAATAGTGTGTAGTAGTGTATAGTAGTGTATAGTAGTGTGTAGTAGTGTATAGTAGTGTGTGTAGTAGTGTGTAGTAGTGTATAGTAGTGTGTAGTAGTGTGTAGTAGTGTGTAGTAGTGTATAGTAGTGTGTAGTAGTGTATAGTAGTGTGTAGTAGTGTATAGTAGTGTGTGTAGTAGTGTGTAGTAGTGTATAGTAGTGTGTGTAGTAGTGTGTAGTAGTGTATAGTAGTGTATAGTAGTGTGTGTAGTAGTGTGTAGTAGTGTATAGTAGTGTGTAGTAGTGTATAGTAGTAGTGTATAGTAGTGTGTAGTAGTGTATATATTGTATAATAGTGTGTAGTAGTGTGTGTAGTAGTGTGTAG
The DNA here is from genome assembly GCF_036934945.1 of Oncorhynchus masou masou. Classification (NCBI taxonomy): domain Eukaryota; kingdom Metazoa; phylum Chordata; class Actinopteri; order Salmoniformes; family Salmonidae; genus Oncorhynchus; species Oncorhynchus masou. The sequence goes on from NC_088240.1 coordinate 147,578, forward strand.
TAGTGTATAATAGTGTATAGTAGTGTGTATAGTAGTGTGTAGTAGTGTATAGTAGTGTATAGTAGTGTGTAGTAGTGTATAGTAGTGTATAGTAGTGTGTAGTAGTAGTGTGTAGTGTATATTAGTGTATAGTAGTGTATAGTAGTGTGTAGTAGTGTGTAGTAGTGTATAGTAGTGTATAGTAGTGTGTAGTAGTGTGTAGTAGTGTATAATAGTGTATAGTAGTGTATAGTAGTGTGTATAGTAGTGTGTATAGTAGTGTGTAGTAGTGTATAGTAGTGTGTATAGTAGTGTATAGTAGTGTGTGTAGTAGTGTGTAGTAGTGTATAGTAGTGTATAGTAGTGTATAGTAGTATATAGTAGTGTGTGTAGTAGTGTATAGTAGTGTATAGTAGTGTGTAGTAGTGTGTAGTAGTGTATAGTAGTGTGTAGTAGTGTATAGTAGTGTATAGTAGTGTGTGTAGTAGTGTATAGTAGTGTCTGTAGTAGTGTGTAGTAGTGTGTAGTAGTGTATAGTAGTGTGTGTAGTAGTGTGTACTGTAGTAGTGTATAGTAGTGTGTATAGTAGTGTATAGTAGTGTATAGTGGTGTATAGTAGTGTATAGTAGTGTATAGTAATGTATAGTAGTGTATAGTAGTGTATAGTAGTGTATATTAGTGTGTAGTAGTGTATAGTAGTGTATAGTAGTGTATAGTAGTGTATAGTAGTGTTTATAGTAGTGTGTAGTAGTGTATAGTAGTGTATAGTAGTGTGTAGTAGTGTGTAGTAGTGTATAGTAGTGTGTAGTAGTGTGTAGTAGTGTATAGTAGTGTGTGTAGTAGTGTATAGTAGTGTAGTAGTAGTAGTGTAGTAGTGTATAGTAGTATATAATAGTGTGTAGGTGATAGTTGTCTCACCCCTGGTAGGTAGTGTGTGTAGTGTGTATAGTAGTGTGTAGTATGTGTCTCACCCCTGGAAGTAGTGTATAGTAGTGTGTAGTAGTGTAGTGTATAGTAGTGTATAGTAGTGTGTGTAGTAGTGTATAGTAGTGTATAGTAGTGTGTGTAGTTGATGTTGTCTCACCCTGGAGTAGTCTGTAGTAACTGAATATGTTTTCAACAGATGGTGCTCTGCTTGTTCAGCTGCTCTTCCTGCATCTCTCTTTCTGACCTAATTTCCTACAAACTTAGTTACTGTGTGTGTGTGTCTGTGTGTGTGTCTGTGTGTGTTTGTGTGTAGTGTGTAGTAGGTGTATTAGTGTGTGTGTGTGTGTGTGTGTGTGTGTGTGTGTAGTGTGTAGTGTGTGTGTAGTCATAGTAGATTTCAGGTAGTAGTCAGGTACTTTTATTATTTTTAATAAGGAATAAATAACATTGTTGCCGGGGAAAATTGACTGGGACAAAATGATGCTTCTTCATTGATCGGTGAACATACCAGTCAATACGTGACCCTCATGCTTATTGGTCTATCGGTTCATTTGCATAATTTTAGTGGGATTTAATTGGACTGTGTGTATAGTAGTGCACAAGTAGTCATTTATCTTATCTATCACACAGCATACAGAGCTTATTCTTTGTGGAGTATGGTTTGTCAGACAGCGTCTATGCTACTGCAGGTCCTCAGGTCCTCAGCTCCTCAGTCCTCAGTCCTCAGATCCTCAGCTCCTCAGCTCCTCAGGTCCTCAGCTCCTCAGGTCCTCAGGTCCTCAGCTCCTCAGCTCCTCAGGTCCTCAGTCCTCAGCTCCTAGCTCCTCAGTGTCCTCAGCTCCTCAGGTCCTCAGCCTCCTCAGCTCCCCCTCAGGTCCTCAGTGTCCTCAGCTCCTCAGCCTCAGCCCTCAGTCCTCAGCTCCTGTATCCTAGCTCCTCAGTCATCAGCTCCTCAGGTCCTCAGCTCCTCAGTGTCCTAGTAGTCCTCAGGTCCTCATGTTGCTCCTCACCTCCTCAGCTCCTCAGGTCCTCAGCTCAGCCTCAGCTCCTCAGCCTCAGGTCCTCAGCTCCTTTTCCTCAGCTCGCTCAGCTCCTCTCTTCCTGCAGCTCCTCAGCTCCTCAGCTCCTCAGTCCTCAGCTCCTCAGCTCCTCAGCTCCTCAGGTCCTCAGGTCCTCAGCAGTGTCCTCAGCTCCTCAGCTCCTCAGGTCCTCAGCTCCTCAGGTCCTCAGTGTCCTCAGCTCCTCAGCTCCTCCTCAGCTCCTCAGGTGTGTCCTCAGGATCCTCAGCCTCAGCCCTCATTTCCTCATTTTTAATCAGGAATCCTAACAGTTGCAGGGGCAAATTGACTGGGACAAAAATCAGGCTTCTTCAGCTCCTCAACATACCAGCTCCTCAGCTCCTCACCCTCAGCCCTCAGCTCCTCAGTTCATCAGCATCCTCAGCTCCTCATTCAGCTCCTCAGCTCCTCAAGTCCTCAGCTCCTCAGCTCACTCAGCATCCTCAGCTTCATCCTCAGTCCTCAGTTCCTCAGCCTCAGCCTCAGCTCCTCAGCTCCTCAGCTCCTCAGCTCCTCAGCTCCTCAGCTCCTCAGCTCCTTAGCTCCTCAGCTCCTCAGCTCCTCAGCTCCTCAGCTCCTCAGCTCCTCAGCTCCTCAGGTCCTCAGCTCCTCACTCAGCCCTCAGCTCAGCTCCTCAGCTCCTCAGCTCCTCAGCTCCTCAGCTCCTCAGGTCCTCAGCTCCTCAGCTCATCCTCAGCTCCTCAGCTCCTTACTACTGCAGCTCCTCAGCTCCTCAGCCTCAGCTCCTCAGCTCCTCAGCTCCTCAGCTCCTCAGGTCCTCAGGTCCTCAGCTCCTCAGCTCCTCAGCCTCCTCAGCTCCTCAGGTCCTCAGCTCCTCAGCTCCTCAGCTCCTCAGCTCCTCAGGTCCTCAGCTCCTCAGGTCCTCAGCTCCTCAGCTCCTCAGCTCCTCAGGTCCTGCAGCTACTACAGGTCCTCAGCTCCTCAGCTCCTCAGCTCCTCAGCTCCTCAGCTCCTCAGGTCCTCAGCTCCTCCTCAGCTCCTCAGCTCCTCAGCTCCTCAGCTCCTCAGGTCCTCAGGTCCTCACTACCTCAGCTCCTCAGCTCCTCAGCTCCTCAGCTCCTCAGGTCCTCAGCTCCTCAGGCTCCTCAGCTCCTCAGGTCCTCAGCTCCTCAGCTCCTCAGCTCCTCAGGTCCTCAGCTCCTCAGCTCCTCAGCTCCTCAGCTCCTCAGCTCCTCAGCTCCTCAGCTCCTCAGTTCCTCAGCTCCTCAGCTCCTCAGCTCCTCAGCTCCTCAGCTCCTCAGCTCCTCAGCTCCTCTGCTCCTCAGGTCCTCAAGTCCTCAGCTCCTCAGCTCCTCAGCTCCTCAGCTCCTCAGCTCCTCAGCTCCTCAGGTCCTTACTGCTGGAGTGAAACACATGTTTTTATAAGCCCAGTCATTGCGCAACATTTATAAACACAATCTGTTTGTTAAAAACAGTTTTGATGGCCACGTTAAAAAATAAAATTAAAAAAGAGCTACTATTTTTCTTTCTCAACTTGTAATTGAAGTGCGCCTCCCATGCACCCATCAAGTGCATAGGCAACGGCAGGCAGGCTATCGGTGTGCCACTCACCACTTTACAATGATCTGGAGGCCTTGCTTCAAAGTAGCCAAAAATCAGACCATAGAAACGTAGAGGGAATTATTTTTCCTCCTAATATGATAACAATTATACCATTGAAAACACATTTTATCTCCTGTTCTATTGGTTTTCATATCAACTTTCTTTCAATTGTCTAGAAGCTAAAGGCACAATTGTAGTTATATTAACAACCCGTTCTAGTTGTTACGTCTTCAGTTTAAGACAACAGGATCCGCAAGTCTGAAGGGTTGAAGAACAAAAAGAGCAAAACCAGCGATACAAATATATTCCTTACGAATAGAAAACAATTTGTAGCAATTATATGACAAGGGAACAACATTCCCAACGCTTTCCTTGTCAATAATACATTTTGTCCATAATCTTGATGAAGAATGTTAATTCCCTCACTTGTTTGAGACCACAAAATTAGCCAAAATAGCTGCTAATACTTTTCTATTGAAAATACTGTGATTTAATAATTGTGTTTTTTTGAGAGTAAATTATATATATATATATAAAAGTGAATTCTCATTTCTACACACTCTACCTGGTTTAATTGGTTTACGTTTACGTGAGCTGTTGTTGTTTTTTTCACATAGTTGTTATCTACTCGTAACTATGGAGACCCAGCAGCTCCTCTCGTTACACACATCTGTTCTTTATCTCCGTGACAACCCCTACTTCAAACTCCTCTTTGAGTAATGGCCAGTGTTTTCCCCTGGCGTGTGTGTGAAGATCCTGTATTCCACTTTATAAAACGTTCCGTTCAGCGGGTGGTTTTACTGATTGACAGACTAATGTTTATTAACATGTAGCCCGGCCCAACACTTTGCTGACTCGGCGTGTTTGGAGACCCCTGCCTGCTAGCGCCCTGCTTTCTAAAAGCTCAAATCTCATCTTTATGCGCTTTGACACATTTCATTATTAGCATGGTCGTAAGAGGGCTGGCAAGCTCTGAGCTCTGGGGATTTAATCTGGCTAAAACCTCCTCTGTAGGTATCTGCTACGCTGTTGCTGGGCAATACACAGGGACCCACCCTTCTCTTTCGTCTCTCTCTCTGCCTTTCTTTCTTATCTCTCTGCCTCTCTTTCTCTCTCTCTCTCTCTCTCTCTCTCTGCCTCTCTTTCTCTCTCTCTCTCTCTCTGCCTCTCTTTCTTCTCTCTCTCTCTCTCTGCCTCTCTTTCTTATCTCTCTCTGTCTCTCTCTTTCTTTGCCTCTCACTCCCTCTCTTTCATCTCTCTCTCTGCCTCTCTTTCTTATCTCTCTGTCTCTCTTTTTCTTTGCCTCTCTATGTCTCTCTCTGCCTATCTTTCTTCTCTCTCTTCTCTCTCTTCTCTCTCTCTGCCTCTTTTTGATTGGCTGCTTCCAGCCCTGTTTGGGACTCCACAAGTTGATTGGCTGCTTTGGGACTCCACTAGTTGATTGGCTGCTAGTTGATTGGCTGCTTCCAGACCTCCACTAGTTGATTGGCTGCTACCAGCCCTGTTTGGGACTCCCACTAGTTGATTGGCTGCTTCCAGCCCTGTTTGGGACTCCCAGTAGTTGATTGGCTGCATGTTTAAAGCCATGCCATGTTTGTTTGGGACATGTTTGGGACTTCCACTAGTTGATTGGCTCCAGCCAGCCCATGTTTGGGACTTCCACTAGTTGATTGGCTGCTTAAAGCCATGTTTGGGACTTCCACTAGTTGATTGGCTGCTTCCAGCCCTGTTTGGGACTTCCACTAGTTGATTGGCTGCTTAAAGCCATGTTTGGGACTTCCACTAGTTGATTGGCTGCTTAAAGCCATGTTTGGGACTTCCACTAGTTGATTGGCTGCTTAAAGCCATGTTTGGGACTTCCACTAGTTGATTGGCTGCTTAAAGCCATGTTTGGGACTTCCACTAGTTGATTGGCTACTTCCAGCCCTGTTTGGGACTTCCACTAGTTGATTGGCTGCTTAAAGCCATGTTTGGGACTTCCACTAGTTGATTGGCTGCTTAGTTAGCCATGTTTGGGACTTCCACTAGTTGATTGGCTGCTTAAAGCCATGTTTGGGACTTCCACTAGTTGATTTGGCATGTTTGACTTCACAGCTTAAAGCCATGTTTGGGACTTCCACTAGTTGATTGGCTGCTTACCAGCCCTGTTTGGGACTCCCACTAGTTGATTGGCTGCTTCCAGCCCTGTTTGGGACTCCCAGTAGTTGATTGGCTGCTTAAAGCCATGTTTGGGACTTCCACTAATTGATTGGCTGCTTAAAGCCATGTTTGGGACTCCCACTAGTTGATTGGCTGCTTAAAGCCATGTTTGGGACTTCCACTAGTTGATTGGCTGCTTCCATCCTGTTTGGTACTCCCACTAGTTGATTGGCTGCTTCCAGCCTGTTTGGGACCTCCACTAGTTGATTGGCTGCTACCAGCCCTGTTTGGGACTCCCACTAGTTGATTGGCTGCTTCCAGCCCTGTTTGGGACTCCCACTAGTTGATTGGCTGCTTAAAGCCATGTTTGGGACTCCCACTAGTTGATTGGCTGCTTCCAGCCCTGTTTGGGACTTCCACTAGTTGATTGGCTGCTTAAAGCCATGTTTGGGACTTCCACTAGTTGATTGGCTGCTTCCAGCCCTGTTTGGGACTTCCACCAGTTGATTGGCTGCTTAAAGCCATGTTTGGGACTTCCACTAGTTGATTGGCTGCTTAAAGCCATGTTTGGGACTTCCACTAGTTGATTGGCTGCTTAAGGCCATGTGTGGGACTTCCACTAGTTGATTGGCTGCTTAAAGCCATGTTTGGGACTTCCACTAGTTGATTGGCTGCTTAAAGCCATGTTTGGGACTTCCACTAGTTGATTGGCTGCTTAAAGCCATGTTTGGGACTTCCACTAGTTGATTGGCTGCTTAAAGCCATGTTTGGGACTTCCACCAGTGGATTGGCTGCTTAAAGCCATGTTTGGGACTTCCACTAGTTGATTGGCTGCTTAAAGCCATGTTTGGGACTTCCACCAGTGGATTGGCTGCTTAAAGCCATGTTTGGGACTTCCACCAGTGGATTGGCTGCTTAAAGCCATGTTTGGGACTTCCACCAGTGGATTGGCTGCTTAAAGCCATGTTTGGGACTTCCACTAGTTGATTGGCTGCTTAAAGCCATGTTTGGGACTCCACTAGTTGATTGGCTGCTTAAAGCCCTGTTTGGGACTCCCACTAGTTGATTGGCTGCTTAAAGTCATGTTTCGGACTCCCACTAGTTGATTGGCTGCTTAAAGCCCTGTTTGGGACTCCCACTAGTTGATTGGCTGCTTAAAGCCATGTTTGGGACTCCCACTAGTTGATTGGCTGCTTAAAGCCATGTTTGGGACTCCACTAGTTGATTGGCTGCTTAAAGCCATGTTTGGGACTCCCACTAGTTGATTGGCTGCTTAAAGCCATGTTTGGGACTTCCACTAGTGGATTGGCTGCTTAAAGCCATGTTTGGGACTTCCACTAGTGGATTGG
>NC_088240.1:162092-169592 GCF_036934945.1 Oncorhynchus masou masou
GTGAGAGTCCCTGTGATGGAGTCCCTGTGATGGAATACCAGTACATAGTGAGGTGAGAGTCCCTGTGATGGAATGCCAGTACATAGTGAGGTGAGAGTCCCTGTGATGGAATGCCAGTACATAGTGAGGTGAGAGTCCCTGTGATGGAATACCAGTACATAGTGAGGTGAGAGTCCCTGTGATGGAATCAGGGCCAGTACATAGTGAGGTGAGAGTCCCTGTGATGGAATACCAGTACATAGTGAGGTGAGAGTCCCTGTGATGGAACCAGTACATAGTGAGGTGAGAGTCCCTGTGATGGAATACCAGTACTAAGCTCTAAGTGAGGTGAGAGTCCCTGTGATGGAATGATGCTGCAACTGTGATGGAATGCCAGTACATAGTGAGGATGGTCCCTGTGATGGAATGCCAGTAATAGTGATGAGTCCCCTCCATGCTTCACCGTCAATGGATTATTTTGCTACCCTTCCCCAGATCTTTCACAATCCAGACATGATGACAATTCCTTCCACCTCACCACTTGGCTTTTGCTCTGACATGCACTGTCAACTGTGGGATGTTTGAAGACAGGTGTGTTCCTTTCCAAATCATGATGCAATTGAATTTACCACCATGACTTCAGTCAAGGTGTAGAAACATCTGAAGGTTTCCTCCAGACATGATGATGCCACCACCATGCTTCAGAGTGGGATAGCAAAGGGTCTGAATACTTCTCCAGATATATATTTTTACATTTCGTTTTTATATCTAAAAACCTGTTGTTGCTTTGTATTGTGATGCCATGCATGTGATTCTTCATGGGGGGATGTCATTATGATGTAGTGTGATTCCTCATGGGGCATTGTGATGTCATTATGGGGTATTGTGGCCAGATTGATGAGACATTTTTTTCTTTAATCTTGTTTTCAAAATGTGGAGGAGAATCTTGTCTCAATCTCTCAAGGGGCAGTGTCCCATATCTCCTTTTACTGAGCAGAGTCCCTATATCTCCCTCTGGCAGTGTCCCTCTATCTCCTTCTAAAGTGTCCCTGATTGCTGGGGTGCTGCAGAGTGTCCCAATATCTCCTTCTGGAAGGTTGTCCCTATATCTCCCTCAGAGGTCCCTATATCTCCCTCTGGAGTGTCCCTCTCCCTCTAGGGGAGTGTCCCTATATCTCCCTCTGGGGGCAGGTCCCTATATCTCCCTCTGGACCAAGTGTCCCTGATATCTCCCTCTAGGACCAAGTGTCCCTATCTCCCTCCAGTGTCCCATATCTCCCTCTAGGGGCAGTGTCCCTATATCTCCCTGACCAGTGTCCCTATATCTCCCCAGTGTCCCTATATCTCCCTCTGGGGGCAGTGTCCCTCATCTCCCTTGGGGCAGTGTCCCTATATCTCCCTCTGGGGGCAAGTCCCTATATCTCCCGCTGGGGGGTGTCCCTATATCTCCCTCTGGGGGCAGTGTCCCTATATCTCCCTCTGGGGGAGTGTCCCTGTATCTCCCTCTGGGGGACCGTCCCAATCTGCTGCAGAATATATTTTGGGGGCAGTGTCCCTTCCCCAGATCTGTGCCCTATATCTCCTGTCTGGGAGCAGTGTCCCTATATCTCCCTCTGGGGGCAATGTCCCTATATTCCCTTCATGTCTTGGTTTTTCCCTCTGACATGCACTGTCAACTGTGGGGGAACCTTATATAGACAGGTGTGTGTCCCTTCTCCAAATCATGTCCAATCAATTGAATTTCCCTCACAGTGTATACTCCAGTCAAGTTGTAGAAACATCTCAAGTATGATCAATGGAAACAGAGGCATCTCCCTCTGAGTGTCCTATATCTTTCTGAGTCTCATAGCAAAGGGGAAGTGAATATCTTCTGTACATGTAATATATATATTTTTACATTTCGTTTTTATATCTAAAAACCTGTTGTTGCTTTGCAATTATGGGGTTTTGTGATGTCATTATGATGCATTGTGATGTCTTCATGGGGTATTGTGATGTCATTATGATGTAGTGTGATGTCATCATGGGGCATTGTCCCTATATCTCCTCTATGGGGTATCTCCCTCTGATGTATATGATGGGGCATTGTGATATCTCCCTCTGGGGTAGTTGTGATGTTATCTATGGGGCAGTGTCCCAATATCTCATCAGGGGCAGTGTCCCTATATCTTGTGGGGAGTGTATATCTCCCTCTGGGTGTCCCTATATCTCCCTCTGAGTGTCATATATCTCCCTCTAGGGGTAGTGTCCCTATATCTGTCTGGGGGTGTCCCTATATCTCCCTCTGGGGGAGTGTCCCTATATCTCCCTCTTGGATGTTATGATCTCCCTCTAGGGGCAGTGTCCCAATATCTCCCTCTGATGTCCTCATGGGGGGTGTAGTGTCCCTATATCTCCATTCTGGGGGGGTCCCTATATCTCCCTCTGGGGCAGTGTCCCTATATCTCCCTTGTGTCCCTATATCTCCCTCTGGGGACATTTTTTGTCCCTATATCTCCCTCTAATCTCCCTCTAAGGCAGTGTCCCTATATCTCCCAAAATGTGGAAAAGTCAGTGTCCCTATATCCCTCTAGGGGCAGTGTCCCTAATGCAGTGTCCCTATATCTCCCTCTGGGGGCAGTGTCCCTATATCTCCCTCTGGGGGCAGTGTCCCTATATCTCCCTCTAGGGGCAGTGTCCCTATATCTCCCTCTGGGGGCAGTGTCCCTATATCTCCCTCTGGGGCAGTGTCCCTATATCTCCCTCTGGGGGCAGTGTCCCTATATCTCCCTCTGGGGGCAGTGTCCCTATATCTCCCTCTGGGGGCAGTGTCCCTATATCTCCCTCTGGGGGCAGTGTCCCTATATCTCCCTCTGGGGGCAGTGTCCCTATATCTCCCTCTGGGGGCAGTGTCCCTATATCTCCCTCTGGGGGCAGTGTCCCTATATCTCCCTCTGGGGGCAGTGTCCCTATATCTCCCTCTGGGGGCAGTGTCCCTATATCTCCCTCTGGGGGCAGTGTCCCTATATCTCCCTCTGGGGGCAGTGTCCCTATATCTCCCTCTGGGGGCAGTGTCCCTATATCTCCCTCTGGGGCAGTGTCCCTATATCTCCCTCTGGGGGCAGTGTCCCTATATCTCCCTCTAGGGGCAGTGTCCCAATATCTCCCTCTAGGGACAGTGTCCCTATATCTCCCTCTGGGGGCAGTGTCCCTATATCTCCCTCTAGGGGCAGTGTCCCTATATCTCCCTCTAGGGGCAGTGTCCCTATATCTCCCTCTAGGGGCAGTGTCCCTATATCTCCCTCTAGGGGCAGTGTCCCTATATCTCCCTCTGGGGCAGTGTCCCTATATCTCCTTCTGGGGGCAGTGTCCCTATATCTCCCTCTGGGGACAGTGTCCCTATATCTCCCTCTGGGGGCAGTGTCCCTATATCTCCCTCTGGGGGCAGTGTCCCTATATCTCCCTCTGGGGGCAGTGTCCCAATATCTCCCTCTAGGGGCAGTGTCCCTATATCTCCCTCTGGGGGCAGTGTCCCTATATCTCCCTCTAGGGGCAGTGTCCCTATATCTCCCTCTGGGGGCAGTGTCCCTATATCTCCCTCTGGGGGCAGTGTCCCTATATCTCCCTCTAGGGGCAGTGTCCCTATATCTCCCTCTAGGGGCAGTGTCCCTATATCTCCTCTGGGGGCAGTGTCCCTATATCTCCCTCTGGGGGCAGTGTCCCTATATCTCCCTCTGGGGGCAGTGTCCCTATATCTCCCTCTGGGGGCAGTGTCCCTATATCTCCCTCTGGGGGCAGTGTCCCTATATCTCCCTCTAGGGGCAGTGTCCCTATATCTCCCTCTGGGGGCAGTGTCCCTATATCTCCCTCTGGGGGCAGTGTCCCTATATCTCCCTCTGGGGGCAGTGTCCCTATATCTCCCTCTGGGGGCAGTGTCCCTATATCTCCCTCTAGGGGCAGTGTCCCTATATCTCCCTCTGGGGCAGTGTCCCTATATCTCCCTCTGGGGGCAGTGTCCCTATATCTCCCTCTGGGGGCAGTGTCCCTATATCTCCCTCTGGGGGCAGTGTCCCTATATCTCCCTCTAGGGGCAGTGTCCCTATATCTCCCTCTGGGGGCAGTGTCCCTATATCTCCCTCTGGGGGCAGTGTCCCTATATCTCCCTCTGGGGGCAGTGTCCCTATATCTCCCTCTGGGGGCAGTGTCCCTATATCTCCCTCTGGGGGCAGTGTCCCTATATCTCCCTCTGGGGGCAGTGTCCCTATATCTCCCTCTGGGGGCAGTGTCCCTATATCTCCCTCTGGGGGGCAGTGTCCCTATATCTCCCTCTGGGGGCAGTGTCCCTATATCTCCCTCTGGGGGCAGTGTCCCTATATCTCCCTCTTGGGGCAGTGTCCCTATATCTCCCTCTGGGGGCAGTGTCCCTATATCTCCCTCTGGGGGCAGTGTCCCTATATCTCCCTCTGGGGGCAGTGTCCCTATATCTCCCTCTGGGGGCAGTGTCCCTATATCTCCCTCTGGGGGCAGAGTCCCCTTCTCTTCTCCTTCTTCCTCTACTGTCCCCCTCCGAGGGCTCTCCTGCCCAGGTCCCTAACCTGTCTCCCTCTCCCTGTCCACTAACCATGTCTCTCTCCCCTCCTCAGAGCCGTCCCTGGCCGTGGACCTTGGTCCTACCTTGGGTTTGAAGAAGTCCAGTTCTCTGGAGAGTCTGCAGACGGCCATGTCAGAGGTCAGGAAGAATGAGCCCCTCCCCTTTCACAGGCCACGCCCCCACATGGTCAGGGGGAGGGGCTGCAACGAGAGCTTCAGAGCGGCCATTGACAAATCTTACGACGGACCAGCTGATGAAGATGATGGTAAGATATCAGAGATAGACACACACACACACACATACTCCCTCTCGCGCACCAACCCTCTAACCTTCCAACGCTTAACGTGTCTTAACGACTGACGACAGGACACAGAAGGCAGGATATGTGCCCACTGTCCACAAAATGAGGGGGGGGGGGAATCTATGGGATAGCTACAAAGAAGTTAAAATATGATGTGTCCTAACATTCAAATCCCAGAATGCAGTATAACTGCAATACACTATATTGATTGCAGCTTGACATCATCATGATGCGTAGCTGCGGGAATCCACGTCGCGTGGATTCCGCGACGTGGTTAGCTTTTAACAGCACGGACCGCTATTTCTTGTCCCGGTATCCCGCTTAACAGACAGGTTGAAGCTTGACAGATTCGCTAAACTGCTAGCCATCAAGCTAACAAAGTTAGTCCTAGAGAAGCTTTCCACTGAAGTCCTCTTTGTCTGGAGAGGTAAATGGTTCCAGAGCTGTAGGAGATGTATCTACTACACTTTGTCTGGAGAGGTAAATGGTTCCAGAGCTGTAGGAGATGTATCTACTACACTTTGTCTGGAGAGGTAAATGGTTCCAGAGCTGTAGGAGATGTATCTACTACACTTTGTCTGGAGAGGTAAATGGTTCTAGAGCTGTAGGAGATGTATCTACTACACTTTGCAACTAGAATCTGTGGAAAGAACTGAAAACTGCTGTTCACAAATGCTCTCCATCCAACCTCACTGAGCTCGAGCTGTTTTGCAAGGAGGAATGGAAAAGAAATTCAGTCTCTCGATGTGCAAAACTGATAGAGACAAACCCCAAGCGACTTACAGCTGTAATCACAGCAAAAGGTGGCACTACAAAGTATTAACTTAAGGGGGCTGAATAATTTTGCACGCCCAAATCTTTCTGTTTTTGATTTGTTAAAAAAGTTTGAAATATCCAATAAATGTCGTTCCACTTCATGATTGTGTCCCACTTGTTGTTGATTCTTCACAAAGAATACACTTTTATATCTTTATGTTTGAAGCCTGAAATGTGGCAAAAGGTCGCAAAGTTCAAGGGGGCCGAATACTTTCGCAAGGCACTGTATCTCTAACCACTAGGTTACCTGTCTCTAACCACTAGGCTACCTGTCTCTAACCACTAGGCTACCTGTCTCTAACCACTAGGCTACCTGTCTCTAACCACTAGGTTACCTGTCTCTAACCACTAGGCTACATGTCTCTAACCACTAGGCTACCTGTCTCTAACCACTAGGCTACCTGTCTCTAACCACTAGGTCACCTGTCTCTAACCACGAGGTGACCTGTCTCTAACCATGAGGTCACCTGTCTCTAACCACTAGGCTACCTGTCTCTAACCACTAGGCTACCTGTCTCTAACCACTAGGCTACCTGTCTCTAACCACTAGGTTACCTGTCTCTAACCACGAGGTGACCTGTCTCTAACCACTAGGCTACCTGTCTCTAACCACTAGGTTACCTGTCTCTAACCACTAGGCTACCTGTCTCTAACCACTAGGCTACCTGTCTCTAACCACTAGGCTACCTGTCTCTAACCACTAGGCTACATGTCTCTAACCACTATGCTACCTGTCTCTAACCACTAGGTTACCTGTCTCTAACCACGAGGTGACCTGTCTCTAACCTTGAGGCTACCTGTCTCTAACCACTAGGTTACCTGTCTCTAACCACTAGGCTACCTGTCTCTAACCACTAGGCTACCTGCCTCTAACCTTGAGGCTACCTGTCTCTAACCACTAGGCTACCTGTCTCTAACCACTAGGCTACCTGTCTCTAACCACTAGGCTACCTGTCTCTAACCACTAGGTGACCTGTCTCTAACCACTAGGCTACCTGTCTCTAACCACTAGGCTACCTGTCTCTAACCACTAGGTGACCTGTCTCTAACCACTAGGATACCTGTCTCTAACCACTAGGTTACCTGTCTCTAACCACTAGGCTACCTGTCTCTAACCACTAGGTTACCTGTCTCTAACCACTAGGCTACCTGTCTCTAACCACTAGGCTACATGTCTCTAACCACTAGGTCACCTGTCTCTAACCACTAGGTTACCTGTCTCTAACCACTAGGCTACCTGTCTCTAACCACTAGGCTACCTGTCTCTAACCACTAGGCTACCTGTCTCTAACCACTAGGCTACCTGTCTCTAACCACTAGGCTACCTGTCTCTAACCACTAGGTTACCTGTCTCTAACCACGAGGTGACCTGTCTCTAACCACTAGGCTACCTGTCTCTAACCATGAGGTCACCTGTCTCTAACCACTAGGTTACCTGTCTCTAACCACGAGGTGACCTGTCTCTAACCACTAGGCTACCTGTCTCTAACCACTAGGCTACATGTCTCTAACCACTATGCTACCTGTCTCTAACCACTAGGTTACCTGTCTCTAACCACGAGGTGACCTGTCTCTAACCTTGAGGCTACCTGTCTCTAACCACTAGGTTACCTGTCTCTAACCACTAGGCTACCTGTCTCTAACCACTAGGCTACCTGCCTCTAACCTTGAGGCTACCTGTCTCTAACCACTAGGCTACCTGTCTCTAACCACTAGGCTACCTGTCTCTAACCACTAGGCTACCTGTCTCTAACCACTAGGTGACCTGTCTCTAACCACTAGGCTACCTGTCTCTAACACTAGGCCACTAGGCTACCTGTCTCTAACCACTAGG
>NC_088240.1:174592-198370 GCF_036934945.1 Oncorhynchus masou masou
TGGAGGCTATATACAGGGGGTACCGGTACAGAGTCAATGTGGAGGCTATATACAGGGGGTACCGGTACAGAGTCAATGTGGAGGCTATATACAGTGTGTTACGGTACATAATCAATGTGGAGGCTATATACAGGGGGTACCGGTACAAAGTCAATGTGGAGGCTATATACAGGGGGTACCGGTACAGAGTCAATATACAGGGGGTACCGGTACAGAGTCAATATACAGGGGGTACCGGGTTAACTGTCTGTGTGTCTCTCCTCTCCAGATGACCTGTCCGACCAGAGTTCGGGACGAGACACCCCTGCCAGCGGCTCCTCTCGCCAGGGCGTGGGGGAAGAGGAGAGGCAAGACAAGAAGAAGAAGGCCAAAGGAAAGAAGAAAGAGAAGCTGTCCAACAGTAAAGGACAGAAGATACCTGAGGACGGGGACGAGTCAGACAAGAAGGCCAAGAAGAAGAAAGGTTTTGCTTTACTGAGGTGAGGCCATTTCCTGTCGTATCCATTCATGTCTTCAGTAAGGACTGTCATGTCCATTAATGTCTTCAGTAAGGACTGTCATGTCCATTAATGTCTTCAGTAAGGACTGTCATGTCCATTAGTGTCTTCAGTAAGGACTGCCGTGTCCATTCATGTCTTCAATAAGGCCTGTCATGTCCATGAATGTCTTCAGTAAGGACTGTCATGTCCATTAGTGTCTTCAGTAAGGACTGCCATGTCCATTAGTGTCTCCAGTAAGGACTGTCATGTCCATTAGTGTCTTCAGTAAGGACTGTCATGTCCATTCATGTCTTCAGTAAGGACTGTCATGTCCATTAGTGTCTTCAGTAAGGACTGCCATGTCCATTAGTGTCTCCAGTAAGGACTGTCATGTCCATTAGTGTCTTCAGTAAGGACTGTCATGTCCATTCATGTCTTCAGTAAGGACTGCCATGTCCATTAGTGTCTTCAGTAAGGACTGTCATGTCCATTAATGTCTTCAGTAAGGACTGTCATGTCCATTAGTGTCTTCAGTAAGGACTGTCATGTCCATTAGTGTCTTCAGTAAGGACTGTCATGTCCATTAGTGTCTTCAGTAAGGACTGTCATGTCCATTAGTGTCTTCAGTAAGGACTGTCATGTCCATTAGTGTCTTCAGTAAGGACTGTCATGTCCATTAGTGTCTTCAGTAAGGACTGCCATGTCCATTAGTGTCTCCAGTAAGGACTGCCATGTCCATTAGTTTCTTCAGTAAGGACTGTCATGTCCATTAATGTCTTCAGTAAGGACTGTCATGTCCATTAGTGTCTTCAGTAAGGACTGTCATGTCCATTAATGTCTTCAGTAAGGACTGTCATGTCCATTAGTGTCTTCAGTAAGGACTGCCATGTCCATTAGTGTCTTCAGTAAGGACTGTCATGTCCATTAGTGTCTTCAGTAAGGACTGCCATGTCCATTAGTGTCTTCAGTAAGGACTGTCATGTCCATTAATGTCTTCAGTAAGGACTGTCATGTCCATTAGTGTCTTCAGTAAGGACTGCCATGTCCATTAGTGTCTTCAGTAAGGACTGCCATGTCCATTAGTGTCTTCAGTAAGGACTGTCATGTCCATTAGTGTCTTCAGTAAGGACTGCCATGTCCATTAGTGTCTTCAGTAAGGACTGTCATGTCCATTAGTGTCTTCAGTAAGGACTGCCATGTCCATTAGTGTCTTCAGTAAGGACTGCCATGTCCATTAGTGTCTTCAGTAAGGACTGCCATGTCCATTAGTGTCTTCAGTAAGGACTGTCATGTCCATTCATGTCTTCAGTAAGGACTGTCATGTCCATTAATGTCTTCAGTAAGGACTGCCATGTCCATTAGTGTCTTCAGTAAGGACTGTCATGTCCATTAATGTCTTCAGTAAGGACTGCCATGTCCATTAATGTCTTCAGTAAGGACTGTCATGTCCATTAATGTCTTCAGTAAGGACTGTCATGTCCATTCATGTCTTCAGTAAGGACTGTCATGTCCATTAGTGTCTTCAGTAAGGACTGTCATGTCCATTAATGTCTTCAGTAAGGACTGTCATGTCCATTAGTGTCTTCAGTAAGGACTGCCATGTCCATTAGTGTCTTCAGTAAGGACTGTCATGTCCATTAATGTCTTCAGTAAGGACTGTCATGTCCATTAGTGTCTTCAGTAAGGACTGTCATGTCCATTCATGTCTTCAGTAAGGACTGCCATGTCCATTAGTGTCTTCAGTAAGGACTGTCATGTCCATTAATGTCTTCAGTAAGGACTGTCATGTCCATTAGTGTCTTCAGTAAGGACTGTCATGTCCATTAGTGTCTTCAGTAAGGACTGTCATGTCCATTAGTGTCTTCAGTAAGGACTGCCATGTCCATTAGTGTCTTCAGTAAGGACTGCCATGTCCATTAGTGTCTTCAGTAAGGACTGCCATGTCCATTAGTGTCTTCAGTAAGGACTGCCATGTCCATTAGTGTCTTCAGTAAGGACTGTCATGTCCATTAGTGTCTTCAGTAAGGACTGTCATGTCCATTAGTGTCTTCAGTAAGGACTGTCATGTCCATTAGTGTCTTCAGTAAGGACTGGCATGTCCATTAGTGTCTTCAGTAAGGACTGCCATGTCCATTAGTGTCTCAGTAAGGACTGCCATGTCCATTAGTGTCTTCAGTAAGGACTGTCATGTCCATTAATGTCTTCAGTAAGGACTGTCATGTCCATTCATGTCTTCAGTAAGGACTGTCATGTCCATTAATGTCTTCAGTAAGGACTGTCATGTCCATTAGTGTCTTCAGTAAGGACTGCCTTGTCCATTAGTGTCTTCAGTAAGGACTGTCATGTCCATTAGTGTCTTCAGTAAGGACTGCCATGTCCATTAGTGTCTTCAGTAAGGACTGTCATGTCCATTAATGTCTTCAGTAAGGACTGTCATGTCCATTAGTGTCTTCAGTAAGGACTGCCATGTCCATTAGTGTCTTCAGTAAGGACTGCCATGTCCATTAGTGTCTTCAGTAAGGACTGTCATGTCCATTAGTGTCTTCAGTAAGGACTGCCATGTCCATTAGTGTCTTCAGTAAGGACTGTCATGTCCATTAGTGTCTTCAGTAAGGACTGCCATGTCCATTAGTGTCTTCAGTAAGGACTGCCATGTCCATTAGTGTCTTCAGTAAGGACTGCCATGTCCATTAGTGTCTTCAGTAAGGACTGTCATGTCCATTCATGTCTTCAGTAAGGACTGTCATGTCCATTAATGTCTTCAGTAAGGACTGTCATGTCCATTAATGTCTTCAGTAAGGACTGCCATGTCCATTAGTGTCTTCAGTAAGGACTGTCATGTCCATTAATGTCTTCAGTAAGGACTGCCATGTCCATTAATGTCTTCAGTAAGGACTGTCATGTCCATTAATGTCATTAAGGACTGTCATGTCCATTCATGTCTTCAGTAAGGACTGTCATGTCCATTAGTGTCTTCAGTAAGGACTGTCATGTCCATTAGTGTCTTCAGTAAGGACTGCCTTGTCCATTAGTGTCTTCAGTAAGGACTGTCATGTCCATTAGTGTCTTCAGTAAGGACTGTCATGTCCATTAATGTCTTCAGTAAGGACTGCCATGTCCATTAGTGTCTTCAGTAAGGACTGTCATGTCCATTAATGTCTTCAGTAAGGACTGTCATGTCCATTAATGTCTTCAGTAAGGACTGCCATGTCCATTAGTGTCTTCAGTAAGGACTGTCATGTCCATTAATGTCTTCAGTAAGGACTGTCATGTCCATTCATGTCTTCAGTAAGGACTGTCATGTCCATTAATGTCTTCAGTAAGGACTGTCATGTCCATTAATGTCTTCAGTAAGGACTGTCATGTCCATTCATGTCTTCAGTAAGGACTGCCTTGTCCATTATTGTCTTCAGTAAGGACTGTCATGTCTTCAGTAAGGACTGTCATGTCCATTAGTGTCTTTAGTAAGGACTGTCATGTCCATTAGTGTCTTCAGTAAGGACTGTCATGTCCATTAGTGTCTTCAGTAAGGACTGTCATGTCTTCAGTAAGGACTGTCATGTCCATTAGTGTCTTCAGTAAGGACTGTCATGTCCATTAATGTCTTCAGTAAGGACTGCCATGTCCATTAGTGTCTTCAGTAAGGACTGCCATGTCCATTAGTGTCTTCAGTAAGGACTGTCATGTCCATTAATGTCTTCAGTAAGGACTGTCATGTCCATTAGTGTCTTCAGTAAGGACTGCCTTGTCCATTAGTGTCTTCAGTAAGGACTGTCATGTCCATTAGTGTCTTCAGTAAGGACTGTCATGTCCATTAGTGTCTTCAGTAAGGACTGTCATGTCCATTAGTGTCTTCAGTAAGGACTGTCATGTCTTCAGTAAGGACTGTCATGTCCATTAGTGTCTTCAGTAAGGACTGTCATGTCCATTAGTGTCTTCAGTAAGGACTGCCATGTCCATTAGTGTCTTCAGTAAGGACTGTCATGTCCATTCATGTCTTCAGTAAGGACTGTCATGTCCATTAGTGTCTTCAGTAAGGACTGCCATGTCCATTAGTGTATTTGGTATTTTATTAGGATCCCCATTAGCTGTTGTGAAAGCAGCAGCTTCTCTTCCTGGGGTCCACATGAAACATGAAACATGACATAATACAGAACATTAATAGACAAGAACAGCTCCAGGACAGAACTACATACATTTAAAAAATGGCACACGTAGCCAACATATCAATACAGACACACAAACTATAATAGTTTAGTCCAATAGGGGAGAGGCGTTGTGCCGCGATGTGTTGCTTTATCTGTTTTGTAAAACCAGGTTTGCTGTTTTTTTTAGCAATATGAGATGGAAGGAAGTTCCATGCAATAAGGGCTCTATATATAATACTGTATGTTTCCTGGAATTTATACTGTACCTGGGAACTGTGAAAAGACCCTTGGTGGCAAGTCTGGTGTGTGTGTGTCAGAGCCTTGTGTAAGTTGACTATGCAAACAATTTGGGATTTTCAACACATGAATGTTTCTTATAAAAACAAGAAGTGATGCAGTTAGTTTCTCCTCAACTCTTAGTCAAGAGAGACTGGCAGCATAGTATTTATATCAGCCCTCTGATTACAATGAAGAGCAAGACGTGCCGCTCTGTTCTGGAACAACTGCAGTTTAACAAGGTCTTTCCTTGCAGCACTGGACCATATGACTGGACAATAATCAAGATAAGATAAAACTAGAGTCTGTAGGACTTGCTTTGTGGAGTGTGGTGTCAAACAAGCAGAGCAGATCTCTTTATTACGGACAGACCTCTCCCCATCTCTTTATTACAGACAGACCTCTCCCCATCTCTTTATTACAGACAGACCTCTCCCCATCTCTTTATTACGGACAGACCTCTCCCCATCTCTTTATTACAGACAGACCTCTCCCCATCTCTTTATTACAGACAGACCTCTCCCCATCTCTTTATTACGGACAGACCTCTCCCCATCTCTTTATTACGGACAGACCTCTCCCCATCTTTACAACCATTGAATCTACATAAGGTCCCACAGTTGACAGTGCATGTCAGAGCAAAAACCAACCCATGAGGTCGAAGGAATTGTCCGTAGAGCTCAGAGACAGGATTGTGTCGAGACAGATCTGGGGAAGGGTACCAAAACATTTCAGCAGCATTGAAGGTCCCCAAGAACACAGTGGCCTCCATCATTCTTAAATGGAAGAAGTTTGGAACCACCGACTCTTCCTAAAGCTGGCCGCCTGGCCAAACTGAGCAATCAGGGGTGAAAGGCCTAGGTCAGGCAGGTGACCAAGAACCTAATGGTCACTCTGACAAAGCTCCAGAGTTGCTCTGTGGAGATGGGAGAACCTTCCAGAAGGACAACCATCTCTGCTTCACCAATCAGACCTTTATGGTAGAGTGGCCAGACAGAAGCCACTCCTCAGTCCTCAGTTTGGCAAAGGGCACCTAAAGGACTCTGACCATGAGAAACAAGATTCTCTGGTCTGATGAAACCAACATTGAACTCTTTGGCCTGAATGCCAAGTATCATGTCTGTAGGAAACCAGGCACTGCTCATCACCTGGCCAATACCATCCATACAGTGAAGCATGGAGGTGGCAGTTTTTCAGCTGCACAGACTGGGAGACTAGTCAGTATCAAGAGAAAGATGAGCGGAGCAAAGTACAGAGAGAGATCCTTGATGAAAACCTGCTCCAGAGCGCTCAGGACCTCAGACTGGTTCACCTTCCAACAGGACAACAACCCTAAGCACACAGCCAAGACAACGCAGGAGTGGCTTCGGGACTCTGAGTGTCCTTTGAGTGGCCCAGCCAGAGCCCAGACCCCATCAAACATCTCTGGAGAGACCTGAAAATAGCTGTGCAGCAACGCTCCCCATCCAACCTGACAGAGCTTGACAGGATCTGCAGAGAAGAATGGGAGAAACTAATGATAAATCAATTCAAATCAAATCTAATTGTATTGGTCACATACACATGGTTAGCAGATGTCAATGTAAGTGTAGCGAAATGCTTGTGCTTCTAGTTCCGACCATTCAGTAATATCTAACAAGTAATCTAACAATGTCACAACTACCACCTTATACACACAAGTGTAAAGGGATAAAGAATATGTACATAAAGATATATGAATGAGTGATGGTACAGAACGGCATAGGTAAGATGCAGTGGATGGTATAGAGTACAGTATATACACATGAGATGAGTAATGTAGGGTATGTAAACACTATATAAAGGGGCATTGTTTAAAGTGGCTAGTGATACATTTATTACAGTCAATTTTTAATTATAAGTAGCGAGAGATTTGAGTCAGTATGTTGGCAGCAGCCACTCAATGTTAGTGGTGGCTGTTCAACAGTCTGATGGCCTTGAGATTTAAGCTGTTTTTCAGTCTCTTGGTCCCTGTTTTGATGCACCTGTACTGACCTCACCTTCTGGATGATAGCGGGGTGAACAGGCTGTGGCTCGGGTGGTTGTTGTCCTTGATGATCTTTTTGGTCTTCCTGTGACATCGGGTGGTGTAGGTGTCCTGGAGGGCAGGTAGTTTGCCCCCGGTGATGCGTTGTGCAGACCTCACTACCCGAGGGCCCTCACCTCCTCCCTGTAGGCCGTCTCGTCGTTGTTGGTAATCAAGCCTACCACTGTATTGTTGTCTGCAAACTTGATGATTGAGTTGGGAGGCATGTGTGGCCACAAGGTCATGGGTTAGCAGGGAGTACAGGAGAGGGCTGAGAACACACCCTTGTGGGGCCCCAGTGTTGAGGATCACCGGGGTGGAGATGTTGTTACCTACCCTCACCACCTGGGGGCTGCCCATCAGAAAGTCCACTACCCAGTTGTACAGGGCGGGGTCGAGACCCAGGGTCTCGAGCTTGATGACGAGCTTGGAGGGTACTATGGTGTCAGGTAGGGTGGAGGTGATATGGTCCTTGACTAGTCTCTCAAAGCACATCATGATGACGGAAGTGAGTGCTACGGGGCGGTAGTCGTTTAGCTCAGTTACCTTAGCTTTCTTGGGAACATGAACAATGGTTGCCATCTTGAAACATGTGGGGAAACACGCTGTAGCCTAGATTAAAAATAGCATTATTATAATAGATTTTCCAACACTATAATAGTGTTTCCAAATCCCCTGTAGGACTACTGTACATGGAGTCCTGAGCCACACAGAAGGAAATGTTGCCTCTTCAGGAAGTTGGTTTATTATTGGTTAATTGTACATTACTGTTTGAATAAATCGTAATGACAAAAAAAAAGCCCACAACTAATTTCACCAGGTAAAACATTTTCACTGGCAACTGATAACAAATGTGTGTCGCACCGCCAAGTGAAACGGTCACAGTATCGAACCCTGGTCACCTCAGACCTCTTAGGACAGTGAGGGCGATAGACTCTGTGAAGCAGCCCTGTGGACGGACCGCCAGATAGACACCCCGCCAGGACCCACCTGCACACCATTTATTGGGATGTTACTGTGGGGCGTGAGGGTAGCCTAGTGGTTAGAGCGTTAGACTAGTAACCGAAAGGTTGCAAGTTCGAATCCCCAGGCAGTTAACCCACTGGTCCTAGGCCGTCACTGAAAATAAGAATTTGTTCTTAACTGACTTAAAATGAAAAAAAAATAAATAAATAAATAAAAGGATGGTCATGAATCTCTGCTGGACATGATGGTCAGGCTGGACATGATGGTCATGAAGCTCTGCTGGACAGGATGGTCATGAAGCTCTGCTGGACAGGATGGTCATGAAGCTCTGCTGGACAGGATGGTCATGAAGCTCTGCTGGACAGGATGGTCATGAAGCTCTGCTGGACAGGATGGTCATGAAGCTCTGCTGGACAGGATGGTCATGAAGCTCTGCTGGACAGGATGGTCATGAAGCTCTGGTGGAAAGAAAGGATGGAGCTCTGCGCAGGATACAGATTGTCTACCCAGACCTGCCTGGTCCAGCCTGCCTGGATGCCTGTCTGGATGCCTGTCTGTCTCCACACAACATATCCTCCTGGTCCTGCCTGTCTCCCACACAACATATCCTCCTGGTCCTGCCTGTCTCTTCCTGCTCCTCCCTGTGGTCCATGAGAGAGAGAGAGCGGCCCATTGTAGATCCCACTCTGCCTGTCTTGGACCCCTCATTAGAATGCAGCCTTGTTGTTCAGAAGAAACCGTGTTTTATTCACTAACCTTCTCTGTGGTGCCGGGACGACCCACTGAAAGGTCAGAGAGAGACAGTGTTTTTAATGGAATGGCACTTAAAAGAAGAGGGGTAGGAAGGAGGCAGGGACACAGCAGGGATTAAGGAGGAGTCTGGATCCATTTGCAGATGTCTTTGTCCTGTTGATGTCTGATTACCATACTAGTGGTCTATTACCATAATTTTATAAACTCCTGTTCTCCTGGACCATGGTGGACCATATTACCCCCCCCCCCCCTCTCTGTCCCTCATTTACTTCTCATGTCCTCCCTCCCTCTCAATTCAATTCAATTCAAGGGGCTTTATTGGCACGGATAACATGTGTTAACATTGCCAAAGCAAGTGAGGTAGATAATATACAAAAGTGAAATAAACAATAAAAATTAACAGTAAACATTATACATACAGAAGTTTCAAAACAGTAAAGACATTACAAATGTTATATATTATATACAGTGTTTTAACAGTGTACAAATGGTTAAAGAACACAATGGAAAATAAATAAGCATAAAAATGGGTTGTATTTACAATGGTGTTTGTTCTTCACTGGTTGCCCTTTTCTCGTGGCAACAGGTCACAAATCTTGCTGCTCTGATGGCACACTGTGGAATTTCACCCAGTAGATATGGGAGTTTATCAAAATTGGATGTGTTTTTGAATTATTTGTGGATCTGTGTGATCTGAGGGAAATATGTCTCTCTAATATGGTCATACATTTGGGCAGGAGGTTAGGAAGTGCAGCTCAGTTTCCACCTCATTTTGTGGGCAGTGAGCACATAGCCTGTCTTCTCTTGAGAGCCATGTCTGCCTACGGCGGCCTTTCTCAATAGCAAGGCTATGCTCACTGAGTCTGTACATAGTCAAAGCTTTCCTTAATTTTGGGTCAGTCACAGTGGTCAGGTATTCTGCCGCTGTGTACTCTCTGTCTAGGGCCAAATAGCATTATTGTTTGCTCTGTTCTTTTGTTAATTCTTTCCAATGTGTGAAGTAATTATCTTTTTGTTTTCTCATGATTTGTTTGGGTCTAATTGTGCTGCAGCCCTGGGGCTCTGTGGGGTGGGTTTGTGAACAGAGCCCCAGGACCAGCTTGCTTAGGGGACTCTTCTCCAGGTTCATCTCTCTGTAGGTGATGGCTTTGTTATGGAAGGTTTGGGAATCGCATCCTTTTAGGTGGTTATAGAATTTAACGGCTCTTTTCTGGATTTTGATAATTAGTTGGTTATCGGCCTAATTCTGCTCTGCATGCATTATTTGGTGTTCTACGTTGTACACTGAGGATATTTTTGCAGAATTCTGCGTGCAGAGTCTCAATTTGGTGTTTGTCCCATTTTGTGAAGTCTTGGTTGGTGAGCGGACCCCAGACCTCACAACCATAAAGGGCAATGGGCTCTATGACTGATTCAAGTATTTTTAGCCAGATCCTAATTGGTATGTTGAAATTTATGTTCCTTTTGATGGCATAGAATGCCCTTCTTGCCTTGTCTCTCAGATCGTTCACAGCTTTGTGGAAGTTACCTGTGGTGCTGATGTTTAGGCCAAGGTATGTATAGTTTTTTGTGTGCTCTAGGGCAACAGTGTCTAGATGGAATTTGTATTTGTGGTCCTGGTGACTGGACCTTTTTTGGAACACCATTATTTTGGTCTTACTGAAATTTACTGTCAGGGCCCAGGTCTGACAGAATCTGTGCATAAGATCTAGGTGCTGCTGTAGGCCCTCCTTGGTTGGTGACAGAAGTACCAGATCATCAGCAAACAGCAGATTCTAGCAGGGTGAGGCCGGGTGCTGCAGACTTTTCTAGTGCCCGCGCCAATTCGTTGATATATATTTTGAAGAGGGTGGGGCTTAAGCTCTATCCCTGTTTCACCCCACGACCCCTTCACCCTCCATCCCCTCTTCCCTCCATCCCCTCTTCCCTCCATCCCCTCTTCCCCCCATCCCCTCTTCCCTCCATCCCCTCTTCCCTCCATCCCCTCTTCCCTCCATCCCATCTTCCCTCCATCCCCTCTTCCCTCCATCCCCTCTTCCCTCCATCCCCTCTTCCCTCCATCCCATCTTCCCCCCATCTCATCTTCCCTCCATCCCCTCTTCCCTCCATCCCTCTTCCCTCCATCCCCTCTTCCCTCCATCCCCTCTTCCCTCCATCCCCTCTTCCCTCCATCCCCTCTTCCCTCCATCCCCTCTTCCCTCCATCCCATCTTCCCTCCATCCCTCCATCCCCTCTTCCTTCCATCCCCTCTTCCCTCCTCCATCCCCTCCTTCCCTCCATCCATCCCATCTTCCCTCCATCCCATCTTCCCTCCATCCCCTCTTCCCTCCATCCCCTCTTCCCTCCATCCCATCTTCCCTCCATCTCATCTTCCCTCCATCCCCTCTTCCCTCCATCCCCTCTTCCCTCCATCCCATCTTCCCCCCATCCCCTCTTCCCTCCTTCCCTCCATCCCTTCTCCCTCCACCCCCTCTTCCCACCATCCCCTCTTCCCTCCTTCCCTTCTCCCTCCATCCCATCTTCCCTCATCCCATCTTCCCTCCATCCCATCTTCCCTCCATCCCCCCTTCCCTTCCCTTCTCCCTCCATCCCCCCTTCCCATCTCCCTCCATCCCCCCTTCCCTTCACCCTCCATCCCCTAACACACAGTCAGAACATATTAATTTAGTGTTCCTTTCCAGAGTGACACTATCTTCAGGCAGATCATGTGTGTGTTTGTTGATGAGGCAGTACTCTCTCTCCACTCCTCTCCCCTCTCCACTCCTCTATCTCTTCTCTCTCCACTCCTCTCCTTCCACTCCTCTCATCTATCTCCTCTCTCTCCACTATCTCATCTCTCTCCACACCTCTCCTCCATCTCCACTCTCGTCACACCTCTCCTCTATTTCCTCTCTCTCCTCTCCACTCCTCTCTTCTCTATCCAGTCCTATAATCTCCTCTATCTCATCTCTCTCCACTCCTCTCGTCTCTCTCCAGTCCTCTCCCCTCTCTCCACTACTCTCCTCTCTCTCCAGGCCTCTCCCCTCTCTCCTCTATTTCATACATCTCCACTCCTCTATCTCATCTCTCTCCACTCCTGTCCCCTCTCTCCACTCCTCTCATCTCTCTCCACTCCTCTCTCCACTCATCTCCTCTCTCTCCAGTCCTCTCATCTCTCTTCACTCCTCTCCTCTCTCTCCAGTCCTCTGATATCTCTGCACTCCTCTCTCCACTCATCTCCTCTTTCTCCACTCCTCTCCTCTCTCTCCAGTCCTCTCCCCTCTCTCCACTCCTCTCTCCACTCATCTCATTTCTCTCCACTCCTCTCCTCTCTTTCGACCTCTCTCTCTCCACTCTTCTCTCTCCACTCCTCTCCTCTCTCTTCTCTCCTCTCTCTCTCCTTACTCTCCCCTGTAGTTCTGAACCATATGTATTAACTGGGAGGAAACAGTGTCTGTCTGATGATTGGGTGTATTTCTACACCCTCACGCCTTGTTCTGCCTCTCTCCCTTTGGTCTATTTGGCTCCTAATGCACTGGGGAAATCACCTGACTTGTAGCTAGTCCCTCTATGAGCTACTGCTGGAAGGATAAACTACTGCTGGGTGGATGACCTATTGATGGGATGATGACCTACTACTGGGATGATGACCTACTGATGGGATGACATACTCCTGGGTGGATAACCTACTGCTGGGATGATGACCTACTGCTGGGATGATTACCTCCTGCTGTGATGATGATCTACTGCTGGGTGGATGACCTATTGATGGGATGATGACCTACTACTGGGATGATGACCTACTGATGGGATGATGACCTACTGATGGGATGATGACCTACTGATGGGATGATTCCCTACTGATGGGATGATGACCTACTGCTGGGATGATGACCTACTGCTGGGATGATGACCTACTGTTGGGATGATTACCTCCTGCTGTGATGATGATCTACTGCTGGGATGATGACTTACTACTGGGAGGATAACCTACTGCAGGCTGACAGGAGAACACAGTGGGTAACAGCCCAATGGAACACAGTGGGTAACAGCCCTATAGAACACAGTGGGTAACAGCCCTATAGAACACAGTGGGTAACAGCCCTATAGAACACAGTGGGTAACAGCCCTATAGAACACAGGGAGGTAACAGCCCTATAGAACACAGTGGGGGTAACTGCTGGGGGGGATAACCTACTGATGGGATGATAACCCTGCTGGGAGGATAAACCTACTGCTGGGATGCCCTGGGAGGATAACCTATGGGATAACCTATGGGAGAAACACAGTGGGTAACACTCCTATAGAACACAGTGGGTAACATCCCTATAGAACACAGTGGGTAACATCCCTATAGAACACAGTGGGTAACAGCCCTATAGAACACAGTGGGTAACAGCCCTACTTGGGAGGATAACCTAACACAGATGGGTAACAGCCCAATGGAACACAGTGGGGGTAACTGATGGGAGCCCTATTGGGAGGATGACCACAGTGGGTAACAGCCCAATGGAACACAGTGGGTAATAGCCCTATAGAACACAGTGGGGGTAACAGCCCTATAGAACACAGTGGGTAACAGCTGGGAGGATAGGATGACCTATAGAACACAGTGGGTAACAGCCCTATAGAACACAGTGGGTAACAGCCCTATAGAACACAGTGGGTAACTGATGGGATGATAACCTACTATAGAACACAGTGGGTAACATCCCTATAGAACACAGTGGGTAACATCCCTATAGAACACAGTGGGTAACAGCCCTATAGAACACAGTGGGTAACAGCCCTATTGAACACAGTGGGTAACAGCCCAATGGAACACAGTGGGTAACAGCCCTATTGAGGATAACACAGTGGGTAACTGGGAGCCTACAATGGAACACAGTGGGAGGAACCAGCCCTATAGAACACAGTGGGTAACAGCCCTATAGAACACAGTGGGTAACAGCCCTATAGAACACAGTGGGTAACAGCCCTATAGAACACAGTGGGTAACAGCCCTATGGAACACAGTGGGTAACAGCCCTATAGAACACAGTGGGTAACAGCCCTATAGAACACAGTGGGTAACAGCCCTATTGAACACAGTGGGTAACATCCCAATGGAACACAGTGGGTAACAGCCCTATAGAACACAGTGGGTAACAGCCCTATGGAACACAGTGGGTAACAGCCCAATGGAACACAGTGGGTAACAGCCCTATAGAACACAGTGGGTAACAGCCCTATAGAACACAGTGGGTAACAGCCCTATTGAACACTGTGTGCAACAGCCAATGTAACACAGTAGTGTATCCCAGTACTGTACCTGGTGGTGCAGCAGTACTGTGTGTAACAGGTGGTATTGACTCCTGGTGGTGCATCAGTACTGTGTGTAACAGGTGGTATTGACTCCTGGTGGTGCATCAGTACTGTGTGGAACAGGTAGTATTGACTCCTGGTGGTGCATCAGTACTGTGTGGAACAGGTAGTATTGACTCCTGGTGGTGCATCAGTACTGTGTGTAACAGGTAGTATTGACTCCTGGTGGTGCATCAGTACTGTGTGTAACAGGTGGTATTGACTCCTGGGTGGTGCATCAGTACTGTGGGTGATACCTACAGGTAAGTATTGACTAGAACCTGGTGGTGCATCAGTACTGTGGTGGGATAACAGGTGGTATTGACTACCTGGTGGTGCGTCAGTACTGTGTGTAACAGGTGGTATTGACTCCTGGTGGTGCATCAGTACTGTGTGTAACAGGTGGTATTGACTCCTGGTGGTGCATCAGTACTGTGTGTAACAGGTAGTATTGACTCCTGGTGGTGCAGCAGAACATTTCGGATGTTTCACATTTACCTAACAAATGGAACTCTACCTTCACACACACACACACACACACACACAGCCCAATGGAACACACACACACACACACACACACACAACACACACACACACACACACAGTGGGTAACAGCCCTACACACACACACACACATAGAACACACACACATGCATAGAACACACACGCCCTATAGCACACATGTACAAGTACATACACACACAGCCCTACACACACACATATACAGGTACAGAACACACACACCACACACACACACATATACAAGTACATACACACACACACCACACACAACGGCACACACACACAGACTGGCACGCTAAAGAACATATGGTATCTGAGAATGTGTGATCGTGGTATTTTGCTCAATTGCCATCAAAGGTGTGATAAGAAAAGGAGCATGTCATTTCCTGTTTATGAAGTGTGAATAGGAAGTTGTTTTCCAAGTTGGAAGTTCTCACAAATTTTTTCCCTTAAAGGGATATTTGTGGATTTCTTCCAGCATGCGAGCAGATACACATAGACTGCCAGTCATTATGCTAATGCTAGTTAGTATGAGCTAATGAAACGACCTGTAACTTCCTTCATACTGGACACAGATACATTACATTGGTTTCCACCAGTTCATCTGGCACCCTATTCCCTATGTAGTGCACTACTTTAGACCAGGGCCCTATGGCACCCTATTCCCTATGTAGTGCACTACTTTAGACCAGGGCCCTATGGCACCCTATTCCCTATGTAGTGCACTACTTTAGACCAGGGCCCTATGGTACCCTATTCCCTATATAGTGCACTACTTTAGACCAGGGCCCCATGGTACCCTATTCCCTATGTAGTGCACTACTTTAGACCAGGGCCCTATGGCACCCTATTATATATGTAGTGCACTACTTTAGACCAGGGCCCTATGGCACCCTATTATATATGTAGTGCACTACTTTAGACCAGAGCCCTATGGTACCCTATTCCCTATGTAGTGCACTACTTTAGACCAGAGCCCTATGGCACACTATTCCCTATGTAGTGCACCACTTTAGACCATGGCCCTATGGCACCCTATTCCCTATATAGTGCACTACTTTAGACCAGGGCCCTATGGCACCCTATTCCCTATATAGTGCACTACTTTAGTCCAGGGCTTTATGGCACCCTATCCCCTACATAGTGCACTACTTTAGACCAGAGCCCTATGGTAGTGCACTATATAGGGATTAGGGGTCCATTTTGAATGCAGCTGTTGTATTCCTGATGTTGTTTTCCTAAACTGCTAAACTAGATGACAGATGGTTTATTCTCCCTCCCTCCCTCCCTCCCTCCCTCCACCTCCCTCCCTCCCTCCCTCCCTCCCTCCCTCCCTCCCTCCCTCCCTCCCTCCCTCCCTCCCTCCCCCTCCCTCCCTCCTACGCTAATTAAAAACAGGAGGGCCCTCAGAGAGACAGGCAGGGTAGCCCCTCCTGTACAGTCAAAGCACTGCAGAGCAGCCACACAGGCCCATATCTGCAAGAGCGCACTGATCTCGCTTAACCTCACCTTACTAACATCTGTTGACTGACTCACTACCTCAATGAGACAGGATGATCTGTTGACTCACTACCTCAATGAGACAGGATGATCTGTTGACTAACTCACTACCTCAATGAGACAGGATGATCTACCTTGAGGATGATCTAATGACTCACTACCTCAATGAGACAGGATGATCTGTTGACTAATGACTCACTACCTCAATGAGACAGGATGATCTGTTGACTCACTACCTCAATGAGACAGGATGATCTGTTGACTCACTACCTCAATGAGACAGGATGATCTGTTGACTCACTACCTCAATGAGACAGGATGATCTGTTGACTCACTACCTCAATGAGACAGGATGATCTGTTGACTCACTACCTCAATGAGACAGGATGATCTGTTGACTCACTACCTCAATGAGACAGGATGATCTGTTGACTAATGACACACTACCTCAATGAGACAGGATGATCTGTTGACTCACTACCTCAATGAGACATGATGATCTGATCTGTAATGACTCACTACCTCAATGAGACAGGATGATCTGACTAATGACTCACTACCTCAATGAGACAGGATGATCTGTTGACTAATGACTCACTACCTCAATGAGACAGGATGATCTGTTGACTAATGACTCACTACCTCAATGAGACAGGATGATCTGACTAATGACTCACTACCTCAATGAGACAGGATGATCTGTTGACTCACTACCTCAATGAGACAGGATGATCTGTTGACTTGACTCACTACCTCAATGAGACAGGATGATCTGTTGACTAATGACTCACTACCTCAATGAGACAGGATGATCTGTTGACTAATCACTACCTCAATGAGACAGGATGATCTGTTGACTAATGACTCACTACCTCAATGAGACAGGATGATCTGTTGACTAATGACTCACTACCTCAATGAGACAGGATGATCTGTTGACTAATGACTCACTCAATGAGACAGGATGATCTGTTGACTAATGACTCACTACCTCAATGAGACAGGATGATCTGTTGACTAATGACTCACTACCTCAATGAGACAGGATGATCTGTTGACTAATGACTCACTACCTCAATGAGACAGGATGATCTGTTGACTAATGACTCACTACCTCAATGAGACAGGATGATCTGACTAATGACTCACTACCTCAATGAGACAGGATGATCTGTTGACTAATGACTCACTACCTCAATGAGACAGGATGATCTGTTGACTAATGACTCACTACCTCAATGAGACAGGATGATCTGTTGACTAATGACTCACTACCTCAATGAGACAGGATGATCTGTTGACTAATGACTCACTACCTCAATGAGACAGGATGATCAATGAGACAGGATTGACTAATGACTCACTACCTCAATGAGACAGGATGATCTGTTGACTAATGACTCACTACCTCAATGAGACAGGATGATCTGTTGACTAATGACTCACTACCTCAATGAGACAGGATGATCTGTTGACTAATGGCTCACTACCTCAATGAGACAGGATGATCTGTTGACTAATGACTCACTACCTCAATGAGACAGGATGATCTGTTGACTAATGACTCACTACCTCAATGAGACAGGATGATCTGTTGACTAATGACTCACTACCTCAATGAGACAGGATGATCTGTTGACTAATGACTCACTACCTCAATGAGACAGGATGATCTGTTGACTCACTACCTCAATGAGACAGGATGATCTGTTGACTCACTACCTCAATGAGACAGGATGATCTGTTGACTAATGACTCACTACCTCAATGAGACAGGATGATCTGTTGACTAATGACTCACTACCTCAATGAGACAGGATGATCTGTTGACTAATGACTCACTACCTCAATGAGACAGGATGATCTGTTGACTAATGACTCACTACCTCAATGAGACAGGATGATCTGTTGACTAATGACTCACTACCTCAATGAGACAGGATGATCTGTTGACTAATGACTCACTACCTCAATGAGACATGATGATCTGTTGACTAATGACTCACTACCTCAATGAGACAGGATGATCTGTTGACTAATGACTCACTACCTCAATGAGACAGGATGATCTGTTGACTAATGACTCACTACCTCAATGAGACAGGATGATCTGTTGACTAATGACTCACTACCTCAATGAGACAGGATGATCTGTTGACTCACTACCTCAATGAGACAGGATGATCTGTTGACTCACTACCTCAACCTCAATGAGACAGGATGATCTGTTGACTAATGACTCACTACCTCAATGAGACAGGATGATCTGTTGACTAATGACTCACTACCTCAATGAGACAGGATGATCTGTTGACTAATGACTCACTACCTCAATGAGACAGGATGATCTGTTGACTAATGACTCACTACCTCAATGAGACAGGATGATCTGTTGACTAATGACTCACTACCTCAATGAGACAGGATGATCTGTTGACTAATGACTCACTACCTCAATGAGACAGGATGATCTGTTGACTAATGACTCACTACCTCAATGAGACAGGATGATCTGTTGACTAATGACTCACTACCTCAATGAGACAGGATGATCTGTTGACTAATGACTCACTACCTCAATGAGACAGGATGATCTGTTGACTAATGACTCTGTTGACTAATGACTCACTACCTCAATGAGACAGGATGATCTGTTGACTAATGACTCACTACCTCAATGAGACAGGATGATCTGTTGACTAATGACTCACTACCTCAATGAGACAGGATGATCTGTTGACTCACTACCTCAATGAGACAGGATGATCTGTTGACTCACTACCTCAATGAGACAGGATGATCTGTTGACTAATGACTCACTACCTCAATGAGACAGGATGATCTGTTGACTAATGACTCACTACCTCAATGAGACAGGATGATCTGTTGACTAATGACTCACTACCTCAATGAGACAGGATGATCTGTTGACTAATGACTCACTACCTCAATGAGACAGGATGATCTGACTAATGACTCACTACCTCAATGAGACAGGATGATCTGTTGACTCACTACCTCAATGAGACAGGATGATCTGTTGACTAATGACTCACTACCTCAATGAGACAGGATGATCTGTTGACTAATGACTCACTACCTCAATGAGACAGGATGATCTGTTGACTAATGACTCACTACCTCAATGAGACAGGATGATCTGTTGACTAATGACTCACTACCTCAATGAGACAGGATGATCTGTTGACTCACTACCTCAATGAGACAGGATGATCTGTTGACTAATGACTCACTACCTCAATGAGACAGGATGATCTGTTGACTAATGACTCT
Source organism: Oncorhynchus masou masou (assembly GCF_036934945.1). Taxonomy (NCBI): domain Eukaryota; kingdom Metazoa; phylum Chordata; class Actinopteri; order Salmoniformes; family Salmonidae; genus Oncorhynchus; species Oncorhynchus masou. Next base: position 193,897 of record NC_088240.1, read on the forward strand.
GTTGACACTACCTCAATGAGACAGGATGATCTGTTGACTCACTACCTCAATGAGACAGGATGATCTGACTAATGACTCACTACCTCAATGAGACAGGATGATCTGTTGACTAATGACTCACTACCTCAATGAGACAGGATGATCTGTTGACTAATGACTCACTACCTCAATGAGACAGGATGATCTGTTGACTAATGACTCACTACCTCAATGAGACAGGATGATCTGACTAATGACTCACTACCTCAATGAGACAGGATGATCTGTTGACTAATGACTCACTACCTCAATGAGACAGGATGATCTGTTGACTAATGACTCACTACCTCAATGAGACAGGATGATCTGTTGACTAATGACTCACTACCTCAATGAGACAGGATGATCTGTTGACTAATGACTCACTACCTCAATGAGACAGGATGATCTGTTGACTAATCACTCACTACCTCAATGAGACAGGATGATCTGTTGACTAATGACTCACTACCTCAATGAGACAGGATGATCTGACTAATGACTCACTACCTCAATGAGACAGGATGATCTGTTGACTAATGACTCACTACCTCAATGAGACAGGATGATCTGTTGACTAATGACTCACTACCTCAATGAGACAGGATGATCTGTTGACTAATGACTCACTACCTCAATGAGACAGGATGATCTGTTGACTCACTACCTCAATGAGACAGGATGATCTGTTGACTAATGACTCACTACCTCAATGAGACAGGATGATCTGTTGACTAATGACTCACTACCTCAATGAGACAGGATGATCTGTTGACTAATGACTCACTACCTCAATGAGACAGGATGATCTGTTGACTAATGGCTCACTACCTCAATGAGACAGGATGATCTGTTGACTAATGACTCACTACCTCAATGAGACAGGATGATCTGTTGACTAATGACTCACTACCTCAATGAGACAGGATGATCTGTTGACTAATGACTCACTACCTCAATGAGACAGGATGATCTGTTGACTAATGACTCACTACCTCAATGAGACAGGATGATCTGTTGACTAATGACTCACTACCTCAATGAGACAGGATGATCTGTTGACTAATGACTCACTACCTCAATGAGACAGGATGATCTGTTGACTAATGACTCACTACCTCAATGAGACAGGATGATCTGTTGACTAATGACTCACTACCTCAATGAGACAGATGATGATCTAATGACTCACTACCTCAATGAGACAGGATGATCTGTTGACTCACTACCTCAATGAGACAGGATGATCTGTTGACTAATGACTCACTACCTCAATGAGACAGGATGATCTGTTGACTAATGACTCACTACCTCAATGAGACAGGATGATCTGTTGACTAATGACTCACTACCTCAATGAGACAGGATGATCTGTTGACTAATGACTCACTACCTCAATGAGACAGGATGATCTGTTGACTAATGACTCACTACCTCAATGAGACAGGATGATCTGTTGACTAATGACTCACTACCTCAATGAGACAGGATGATCTGTTGACTAATGACTCACTACCTCAATGAGACAGGATGATCTGACTAATGACTCACTACCTCAATGAGACAGGATGATCTGTTGACTAATGACTCACTACCTCAATGAGACAGGATGATCTGTTGACTAATGACTCACTACCTCAATGAGACAGGATGATCTGTTGACTAATGACTCACTACCTCAATGAGACAGGATGATCTGTTGACTCACTACCTCAATGAGACAGGATGCTCTGTTGACTCACTACATCAATGAGACAGGATGATCTGTTGACTAATGACTCACTACCTCAATGAGACAGGATGATCTGTTGACTCACTACCTCAATGAGACAGGATGATCTGTTGACTAATGACTCACTACCTCAATGAGACAGGATGATCTGTTGACTAATGACTCACTACCTCAATGAGACAGGATGATCTGTTGACTAATGACTCACTACCTCAATGAGACAGGATGATCTGTTGACTAATGATCTGTTGACTAATGACTCACTACCTCAATGAGACAGGATGATCTGTTGACTAATGACTCACTACCTCAATGAGACAGGATGATCTGTTGACTAATGACTCACTACCTCAATGAGACAGGATGATCTGTTGACTAATGACTCACTACCTCAATGAGACAGGATGATCTGTTGACTAATGACTCACTACCTCAATGAGACAGGATGATCTGTTGACTAATGACTCACTACCTCAATGAGACAGGATGATCTGTTGACTCACTACCTCAATGAGACAGGATGATCTGTTGACTCACTACCTCAATGAGACAGGATGATCTGTTGACTAATGACTCACTACCTCAATGAGACAGGATGATCTGTTGACTAATGACTCACTACCTCAATGAGACAGGATGATCTGTTGACTAATGACTCACTACCTCAATGAGACATGATGATCTGTTGACTAATGACTCACTACCTCAATGAGACAGGATGATCTGTTGACTAATGACTCACTACCTCAATGAGACAGGATGATCTGTTGACTAATGACTCACTACCTCAATGAGACAGGATGATCTGTTGACTAATGACTCACTACCTCAATGAGACAGGATGATCTGTTGACTAATGACTCACTACCTCAATGAGACAGGATGATCTGTTGACTAATGACTCACTACCTCAATGAGACAGGATGATCTGTTGACTAATGACTCACTACCTCAATGAGACAGGATGATCTGTTGACTAATGACTCACTACCTCAATGAGACAGGATGATCTGTTGACTAATGACTCACTACCTCAATGAGACAGGATGATCTGTTGACTCACTACCTCAATGAGACAGGATGATCTGTTGACTCACTACCTCAATGAGACAGGATGATCTGTTGACTAATGACTCACTACCTCAATGAGACATGATGATCTGTTGACTAATGACTCACTACCTCAATGAGACAGGATGATCTGTTGACTAATGACTCACTACCTCAATGAGACAGGATGATCTGACTAATGACTCACTACCTCAATGAGACAGGATGATCTGTTGACTAATGACTCACTACCTCAATGAGACAGGATGATCTGTTGACTAATGACTCACTACCTCAATGAGACAGGATGATCTGTTGACTAATGACTCACTACCTCAATGAGACAGGATGATCTGTTGACTAATGGCTCACTACCTCAATGAGACATGATGATCTGTAATGACTCACTACCTCAATGAGACAGGATGATCTGTTGACTCACTACCTCAATGAGACAGGATGATCTGTTGACTAATGACTCACTACCTCAATGAGACAGGATGATCTGTTGACTCACTACCTCAATGAGACAGGATGATCTGTTGACTCACTACCTCAATGAGACAGGATGATCTGTTGACTAATGACTCACTACCTCAATGAGACATGATGATCTGTTGACTAATGACTCACTACCTCAATGAGACAGGATGATCTGTTGACTAATGACTCACTACCTCAATGAGACAGGATGATCTGTTGACTCACTACCTCAATGAGACAGGATGATCTGTTGACTAATGACTCACTACCTCAATGAGACAGGATGATCTGTTGACTAATGACTCACTACCTCAATGAGACAGGATGATCTGTTGACTAATGACTCACTACCTCAATGAGACAGGATGATCTGTTGACTCACTACCTCAATGAGACAGGATGATCTGTTGACTCACTACCTCAATGAGACAGGATGATCTGTTGACTAATGACTCACTACATCAATGAGACAGGATGATCTGTTGACTCACTACCTCAATGAGACAGGATGATCTGTTGACTAATGACTCACTACCTCAATGAGACATGATGATCTGTTGACTAATGACTCACTACCTCAATGAGACAGGATGATCTGTTGACTATTATAAACTGGGTTGTTTGAGCCCTGAATGATGATTGGCTGACAGCCGTGGTATATCAAACCATATATCACAGGTATGACAAAACATGTATTTTTACTGCTCTAGTTCTGTTGGTAACCAGTTTATATTAGCAATGAGGCACCTCGGGGGTTTGTGGTATATGGTTAATATACCACGGCTAAGGGCTGTATCCAGGCACTAAGAACAACCCTTAGCCGTGGTATATTGGCGTTATACCACACTTCCTCTGGCCTTATTGCTTAAACAACTCACTATTAGAACAATGAGACAGGAGGGCTGGAGGAGCTGTGGACCTTAGTCAGTGTGTGACTTGTAAACAGAGCTGTGAGGACGTGCTACAGAGGGTTCCATATGCGTATTCCCTTTATCAACACAGCCTGCTGCTGGGGAGGGAGAGATGTAGCAAACTGCAGATACCTGTCTGTTAGAGTACCTCCTCTCTCTCTCTCTCTCTCTCTCTCTCTCTCTCTCTCTCTCTCTCTCTCTGCTGGGGAGGGAGAGATGTAGCAGACTGCAGATACCTGTCTGTTAGACTACCTCCTCTCTCTCTCTCTCTGCTGGGGAG